>NC_044977.1:120278644-120578644 GCF_008728515.1 Papio anubis
TCACTTGATTTTTAGGAAGATCCTATGATTGGTATTCTGAGCATTTTCTGAGTTGCCTCATCACTGGGTCAATGGTTTTATCTACTAAAAGAAATAGAAAGGAAAATTGGTTCTGTCTCACTGAGCTTACCAGAGTGGAATCTGGCCAAACTGCTAACCACTACTGAGCTTCATTCCTCACCTGTAAAATAGAGATAAATAGTAAAACTTACACTGTGTGAAGATTAAATAAGACAATGTATGTAAAGTAAACAGCATGGTGACTGAGAGGTCAGCAGAGTGCCATGAATAAAAGCATGAACTGGAGCAAGACTGTCTTCTCCAGATTCTCTCTCAGTCTTTTGCTGTCTATGTAGTTTAGGGGCAAGCCAAACAACATGTGCCAATCTGTAGAAAGGGCGATAATAAAACTTACCTTATAGGGTTGTTGTGAAGATGAAATGAATTAGTGAAAACTGCTGAGAACCATGCCTGGCGCACAACCACAACAAACACTAAAAGTGCTTGCCAAAAAAAGTGTTTGCCATTATTATCAGAAAATACTGGTATTATTACAGCTATTAAAATAAGCTGTGGCCTTGAAAACGTTGTCCTGAAAAGCTGATACAATCAAAATGAAGCAATAAAAGGTTTAACCTTTGGTCATGCATAGACTAAGATGTTTTACTTACTTTTTCTTTTATTTGCCAAAGGGAAATAGAAAATTCAGAGACGATGTTGACTTGGGGAGACCTTCTGGGGAAGGAAGAAATCCCAGGCGACCTGGTTCTCTTCACGTTTCTCAGGAAGCCCGCTGGTTTCAGGAAGACCTGCACAAAGGGGAAACCTGACCTCATAATTGAACAAAGCTGATTTTTAAACATGGGAAGACAGGGCTAATGGGGTGGTTATGAGGAGTATTAGTCCCCTTCAGGGAGAGAATTTGATATGACTGAGGTCACAGGAGACAATCTTCAATATATTCATTAGCAAATTAGTATTTTGTTTATCTTTTAAAAAGGGTGAGCCGGGCACAGTGGTTCACACCTGTAATCCCAGCACTTTGGGAAGCCGAGGTGGGCGAATCATGAGGTCAAAAGATCGAGACTATTCTGGCCAACATGGTGAAACCCCGTCTTCACTAAAAGTAAAAAAATTAGCCGGGCGTGGTGTTGCACACCTGTAGTCCCAGCTACTCAGGAGGCTGAGGCAGGAGAATCGCTTGAACCCGGGAGGCGGAGCTTGCGGTGAGCCGAGATCGCACCACTGCACTCCAGCCTGGCAACAGAGCGAGACTCCATGTCAAAAAAAAAAAAAAAAAAAAACGGTGGAGTCAGTTCAAAAGCATGGTGGGGAATTCTATGTTGAGGCAGTGAAGTATTTGGAGAAATTGCTGAGAAGATGTGAAAGACCACACATTTTATGCCCCTGTAAGATCCTGGCTAGAGCTTGATGGTACCCATTATTTCATTATTCCTTATGTTTTAAACTTTTGGTAGAACCTATAAGTATTATTATATACAAGATGCATCAACTATGTTATAAACATGAACAATGAAAAGCTATTTTCTTAAACCTGCGTGAATCTTGTGTAGCTTTTAAGAACATGTGTCCAAAAAATAAAAAATAGAAATAAAAACGTGTCCAAAAGAACCATCATATAGAGTGGTCTGGTATAGATAGTGAATTAAGAGTCATCTGGGTTAAGTGCCTTCTGGGAAAATCACTTCTCTGAATTTTAGTTTCTATTGCCCCTGCTTATTTCAGAGGGTTACTGTGGACACCAAATAAGGTGATGAATGTGAGAAAACACTTTTTAAATGCAAAACTCATGTTAGGAAAACATGTTATAAATGTAAATTTATAAAGATGAGATTGGGAGAAGCAGGATAAAGAGAGGGAGAAAATCAGAAAGACCTCAGTGAGCAAAAAAGGAGGATGAAATGTGGGGGAAAAAATCAATTTTCAAGATATCCAGGCATAAAAGAAGGCATTTTGGAAGTGAAAAGATACATGGTAAGTGAACAAAAATTGACAGAAGCTAAAAATAAGTCACATGTCTGTAATATGGAATATTATGTGGGTATGAAAAGTTATGCTTATGAAGTATTTGAATGGCATTGAAAACACTCATCATGTTGACTAAAAACAGATACAACATTGTATGTGTGAAGAAAATGCAGCCAATTATATAAGAAAAATATTAAAAGAGATCGGGAGGAAATATGGTAAAAGTGGTTGCCTCTGAGTAGTAAGCAATTAAAGGAGGTTGTTTCTATTCTTTCTGAAAAATTACCATTTTCTTTAGTGAACATGAATCACTTTTCTATTTAAAAACTAAGTTAAACTAAATTAACAATAAAAGAGAGGAGAAAATCTAGACCAAGGAGATATACGAACTAGAGTATCAGGAAACATCCTGAAGCTTCTTTAGGCCTGAATGTGGGATTCGTACCTGAAAGGTCAAATATAAGTGCTTTGTTACCCCCACTTACAAGTGGTTCATTGTGTACAAATTGTATACACAGTTCAATTGTACACTGCTCATGTAGTACAAGGAGCTATTTATTTTGTCTTATTATTTTTCATGCATTTTATTTTTTTCTTCATGTATTTTTTTTTAATTTTAATTTATTTCAATCGTTTTTGGGGAACAGGTGGTTTTTGGTTACATGGATAAGTCCTCTAGTGGTGATTTCTGTCTGAGATTTTGGTGCACCTGTCCCAGAGCAGTGTACACCATACCCAATGTGTAGTCTTTTGTCCCTCACCCCCTCCCATCCTTCCCCTTGAGTCCCCGAAGTCCATTCTTAATGCATCGTTCTTACGGCTTTGCATCCTCATAGCTTAGCTTCCATTTATAAGTGAGAACAGATGATATTTGCTTGTCCATTCCTGAGTTGCTACACTTAGAATAATGGACTCCAACTCCATCCAGGTTGCTGCGAATGCCATTATTTCTTCCAGGAATTATTTTAAGTGGTTTATATTGTTAGATAAAATGTCTGGGAGGCTACTGTTTTGGACTAAGCTCCTGTACTAAGTGCCACCAGACAAGACCGAAACGGAATGGAGTCACTCCTGCTAGGTAATCAAACTATACTTAGAGATGGGCCAATTTTCAAAAAGACAAAAACAAAAAAACAGGGGATTTGCAGCAATCAATCCAAAGGGCCCCAGTCAACCTGAAGCAACATGAAAGAAGTCCCCTCTACTTTAACTCTATAAGGAAAGTAACCTTTTTTTTTTTTTTTTAGATGAAGTTTTGCTCTTGCCCAGGCTGGAGTGCAGTGGTGTGACTTCGGCTCACTGCAACCTCCGCCTCCTGGGTTCAAGCGATTCTCCTGCCTCAGCCTCCTGAGTAGCTGGGATTACAGGCGCCTGCCACCACTGCTAATTTTTGTATTTTTAGTAGAGACAAGATTTCACTATGTTGGCCAGGCTGGTCTCGAACTCCTGACCTCAGGTGATCTGCCCACCCCGGCTTCCCAAAGTGCTGGGATTACAAGTGTGAGCCACCACACCCAGGCAGGAAAGTAACTCTGAAATGACCAGTCTACCGTTGATTCCTGATTTTTGTTTTCTTCAACCTTTTCCTCCTGGAAAGTCTACCCCTCTGCTCTGATCATCAGAGAGCCTTTCTATTTTGAAGATGGTATACTGCTCGACTCATACAAGTCAATTAGATCTTTAAATTCAATTTGTTGAGGCCAGGTGCAGCGGCTCATGCCTGTAATCCCAGCACTTTGGGAGGCCAAGGCAGGCAGATCACTTGAGGTCAGGAGTTCAAGACCAACCTGGCCAACATGGTGAAACCTCGTCTCTACTAAAAACCCCATCTCTACTAAAAATACAAAAATTAGCCGGGCATGGTGGCATGTGCCTGTAATTCCAGCTACTTGGGAGGGTGAGGCACGAAATTGCTTGAACCCAGCAGGTGTGCAATGAGCTGAGATCGTACCACTGCACTCCATCCTGGGCAACAGAGTGAGACTCTGTTTCAAATATAAATAAATAAATAAATAAAAATAAATTCAGTCTGTTGAAATTTTGTTCTTGACAATATGCAGTAATTCTTTGAATCCTCACCAAGATACCATTGTATTAGTTTGCTAGGGCTGCCATAACAAAGTACCACAAACAGTGGCTAAGACAACAGAAATTCATTATTTCACAGTTTTGGAGACTGGAAGTCTGAAATGAAGGCGCCAGCAGGGTTGGCTCCTTCTGAGAGCTGCAAGGGAAAGTTCTGTTCCAGGCCTCTCTCCTTGGCTTATAGACAGCCCTCTCCTCCCTGCATCTTTCTGCATAGTCGTCCCTCTGTGCACGTATCATTCTTCTCTTCACGTGCTGTTCTTTTTATAAGGACACCAGTCATATAGCACTAGGTCCCTACCTTACTCCAGTATAACCTCATCTTAACTAATTACATCTGCAACAACCCTATTTCCAAATGTGGTCACATTCCAAGGTACTGAGGGTTGCGGCTCCAGCATGTGAATTTTGGGGGGACGCAATTCACTCGTAACACTCTTAAATAAATTTTATCCCCTCTCCTTATTTTACAGAGCTAGAAAGTGAGGTCCAGATAAGTAACTTTCTAAGATCCGAGGGCCAATAAGTGGCAAAGCTTGGATTCTAACGTAGGCAGTCTGACGCTACAGCCCACATGCCGATATTCTTTTCTTGTCTTTTTTATTTTATTAACAAGCAGAATAATAAAAAACAAAAACACAACAATTTTAAAGCTGAAAAAGCAGTAAGTCAAATTGCTGCTGCAGTTCACGGATGAACCTGGGATACATGATCCCTTGTTGTGAGGCAGAATGTAGGCACAGGACTGTGCATTTATATATATATATATATATATATGATCCAGAAGAATCAGAGAACTGGAAACCACAGGAGACCAGAAAGTATCCATAACTTTTCATCAGGCAATCCCAAAGCGCTCTGCTCCTTTCCTTTTCTTTGCCTCTATATCCTCTGTGGTTCCAGTTCCAGCTGAACTTCTGACAATCCCAAATCACTCCTTCCTCTTTTTCAGTTTCTCATCATTTTCAGACTTTCTGGAGATTGAAGAGACATTCAAACCGAATCTTTGAGCTCTTTCCTTCAGCTTTCCCAGGTTAACTGTAGGTTATCAGATGACACACAGGACAGACCTTTTGTGGGAACTGAGGAAATCCCACACCAAGCCTGTACGAGCAGCTTTCTTACTCTCCAAGCTCACGAGTACATTGAACCATTTGGCCCTCTTCTGCATTTTCTCAGTCTGTGGTATTTCAGATATAGTTTTTACCACTTTTTCTCTGCTGCCACATCCACAGTTTTTTCAAGGGGTTCTTCCTCTTTGACAGAGAGCTCTATGGACTTTGTTTCTTCTTCCTCTGTTTCATCTCCCAGTCCCTCTTTTTCATTTGCCTCCTCTTCAGCATGTTCTTCACAAGATATGCCTGGAGTCTATTGATAAAATCTTGCTTTATTCCCTTGGTCTCCAAACCACGAGCAAGACATTCTTGCTTTAGTCCAACAAGCTTCAGCTTATGGAGCTCCACCATCTGGGTTGCCATCTTGTTACCCCTCTTGCAAGCTTATATTCTATAGCCTCTCTGGAAAGCAAGAGAACTACCACAGAAATAAATTCCACCCCATGGAATTCCAGTTTTCTTTTCTTTTTTACGTAGTGAGTCAAGAGATTGATGTGGGCTGGGAGAGCTGTGTCTGAGACTTCACTCTTGTTTGGAGAACCTGAACAATTACCTTCTACCCTCAAAAACCTAAAAATAAAACTACCATACAATCCAGCAGTCCCATTACTGGGTATATATCCAAAAGAAAGGAAATCAGCATCTGGAAGAGATCTCTGCACTCCCCTGTTTATTGCGGCACTATTCACAATAGCCAATATTTGGAAGCAACCTAAGTGTTCATCGACAGGTGACTGGATAAAGAAAGGGTGGTGTATATACACCATAGAGTACTATTCAGTCATAAAAAAGAATAAGATCCTGTCATTTGTAACAACATGCCTGGAACTGGACATCATTATGTTAATTAAGTAAACCAGGTGCAGAAAGACAAACAACATATTTTCACTCATTTGTAGGAGCTAAAAAATGAAAACAATTGAACTCACGGACACAGAGAGTAGAACAATGGTTACCAGAGGCTGGGAAGGGGAGTGGGGGCTGGGGAATGGGGATGGCTAAGGGGTACAAAAATATATTAATAGTTAGAATGAGTAAGAGCTAGTGTTTGATAGCACAACAGTGTGACTACAGTCAAAAATAATTTATTATACATTTTAAAATAACTAAGTATAGAATTGTAATGTTCATAACACAAATGATAAATGTTTAAGATGATGGATAACCTCATTTGTCCTGATGTGATTATTACACATTAGATGCCTGTATCAAAATACCTCACATACCCTATAAACACATAAACCTACCATGTCACCATAAAAATTTTAATTTTAAAAAATAAAAAATAAAGTACCTTCTCAACTATTAATAGATAAGGCTGGATTCAATCAGCAAGTTTTGCCCCAGAAGTCTACCTATATGTGTTTCATTTATACACCAAGATACTTCTTACTAGACTAGTTCCATGTACCCTGTAAAGGGCCAGGGTACAAAGCATATGGGGTTAGAGCTTCTGAAGCTTCAGAAAGCTGAGCCACTGGTGAATGAATGGAAGGAGGCATTCACAGGTATGCGATCCCACATCAAGGGCCTGGCATTGCAGCACAGCCAGTGGTGGTGATTTTGAGGCTTTCTCACATTTTCTGTGTCTTATAATTATTCACCTGGTACTGCAGTTTGGCCTGGAGATTAAACGGGCCCTACCATTCGGCATCCTGGGCTTGCTGCCTCCCTAGGAAAGATCACTGCCCCTGAGCTCACACAGACCCTCCTCCAGCAAGTTGAGAAGCTGCTTACCGAGGGCTCTGTAAGGTGAAGAAGGGAAAACCGTCTACGCTGGACAGGGCAGGGTCCCCAGCACCATGGCATCCTGTTGATCCCTCAGGCCCTGGGGCCACATCTGGGCATGGGCCCATGGGCCCAAAAGGAAGACAAGAGCTCTGTGTCATGGGAATTTGCACAACCAGCCCTGTGGAAGTGTCTCACACTGACTTCAGGGCATCTTTCAGTCCCTAGCAAGTCACCATTCACTGTTGATTGCTTGAATTACAAGTTTTTAATGGAATCTTAGAGTTTTAGGGCCAGGAGACACCTCTGAGATAATCCAATCTCCAAGAAAGAGTACAGGGTAGTGTGTGGCAAGATCAAGGCCAGAGGCCATGTCTCCTGATACCCCATCCAACAGGAGGCCGTTGATGGAAAGATGCCTACTCTTGAAGGCTCCTCAGATGGTTTGTTTCATTTGTATGAAAACAAATTTCCCCACTCACATTTCAATGTCTTTCTTTTGCTTTCTGTACTTGCTTCCTCATCTATAAAATGAGACCCTAAAGCCCGTGAGTTAATATGTGTGAAGCACTTGGAATTGTTATTAACACATAGAAAACAATACATGAGATGCTGTTGCTATTATTCATACTATTATTATCATCATTGTTAATTTCCAAGGGCTGCCATAACAAAGTAACACAAACTAGGTGGCTTAAAACAACAGAGCTTTATTGTCCCTCAGTTCTGGAGGCGGGAATTCTGAAATCAAGCTGAGAGAAGACCTATGTCCCCTTCGAAGCTCTACAAGCAATTCTCTCTTGCCCTCATCCAGCTTCTGGTAGCCCCAAGAGTTCCTTGGCTTGTGGCAGCATAATTTCAATCTCTGCCTCCATCTTCACATAGTCATATTCCCTCTGTGTCTGTGTCTCTTCTCTTCTTACAAAGACATCAGTTTTATTTAATTCAAGATCCACCCTACTCCAGTATGTTAACTAACTATATCTGCACCCACCCTCTTTGCAAATACAATCACGTTTACAGGAACCAGGGGTTACGACTTTAACATATCTTTTGGGATAATCCAATTCAACCCATAGTAATCATTACCATTGTCAAATTAGTACTTGTTGGAATGGACATTTCCATGTAGGGTAAAATGTGTTCACTCCATTCTTGTCATAGCCCTGGATAGAGCTGCCTCAGAGCTTGCCTGTACTCATTTCAATCAAAAACTGATTTAGATACCAGGCTTATAGAAGTTTCAGATCTGCTGCATAGAAAAAAAAAAAAAAACAAAAAACAGGGATTTTAATTTGTGAAGAAATTGCAAAGGCAATACATTAATGCCGCTCTCTTGTTTTTTTAAGGAAGCTATAAAGAGTTCATCAGTAGGGCAGTTTCATTAGAGCCATTTTTTTTCTGACCAGCAATTTCTCAGTATTCTGAGTTTACACATCTAATTCCTCCAGAAGTTTCCCAGGGGGAGAAAAGACAACAAAACTTGAATAAAATTATGACTGTTGCACTTCATGAATACATTATTCTGGTACTGGGACTCTCCAGGACAATTTGTCCTCACAGTGTATTCAGAAGAGGGTAGGATAAGAAAAATGCACACATACGTGTATATGTATATAAATGTAATGTATACACATATCTATATATAAATAAATACATATACATATAGATATGCAAAGGATGAGTCATTATCATAGCTCCCCAGAACTAAATGTATCATTTGTCATTGATAATATAAGCATAGGTAGAAAATGCTTCCAATAAATTCCAAGGAAAATGAGTAATTAAGAGAAATGCTTTGACGGTGATTTGAAATCCCCACTTTTCAATGCATTTCAAGCTCTTGCCAAATGGTTCAAGTATAGGTCATTTCCCCCATTTGCTCTCCATGTCACCAACATCTTTAAATATTGATTATTTCTGTGGTTACTACTCAAATCATGTCATACTACCATATTGAAAAATTAGGGAGATTTTTTTATTACCCTAATTTGTGAGCTTTGGGCTGTTTGTAATTTTTCTATGAGTCATTTTGAAACCCAGGATGCTGCTCAAGAACTCAAATAACAGTGATTTTGTATGCTATTATTCAGCTCCTTCCATACAGGGAACAGACTCTAATGTGCATCTAATTGAGTTAATATAATAAGTGCACTTTTCATGTGAGCAATTCCCCAGTGGGTTGCTGCTTTCTCTTTGAACATGAATCACAGATTACAAAATCTATAAATAACAAAGCAAAATTTCTTATGCATCTAAAGGAGGAAAGATACCTTGTCACATCTTATTTTATATTCGAAATTCCTTTTCAGTGAAGGTAAGATATTTATTTCCTAAGTTTTTGACTAGTAGAAGGTGCCTTGGTACTTTCTTGGGGTCAAAAATAAGCTAAGTGAACTAAAATGGATAGCAAAGTGTCCCAAACCGGTAATGATAATGTGAACCAATTTTGAGTGTCATCCAAACGATGTTTTCAAAAGAACACAGAGGAGTTCTCATCAGAGCATTTCACGCTGATTTTTTTTTCTTTTACATTAATGGTTTGCTCATTCCTGAATCTTGCTTGTTTAAATTGAACAAGCCACAGTGACAGGCAAGAATGACTCTATTCTCTCTCATCTTCTAAAAATGGCCTCAGGCAAAATATCATTTTTTCCTCCTGTTTTCCTGATGAAATCAGATAGTTGGACGGCATCTGTTCAGGAAAGAGGGCAGCACCATGAGGTCTCCGGTGGAACCTAGCCACTCTGATTTGAATCTGTATTCACCAGGTATCTTGGAGGGCTCCAGGCAAATGCTACCAGGCTTTGCCCCACTCTCCTACTCATCACTTGACCACCATTGCCACTTTCACCAAGTTTGAAGTCCCTGGAACACCATTTGTTGATTCATTAACCAACATTTATTACACAACTGCTATGTGTCAGACACTGCTCTAGGTGATGGGGGCCCAAACACACTGTCCCTACCCTCAAGGACAAAGTCTGATTATCTCTTAATCCCTGGGAGCCCCTAGAACACTCAGGCATTAGGCCCCTAACATCCCAGCAAGCCCATTCTGGGTCCCATAGAACTAAAGAATGTGAAGATAATGAGTGTTTACGCAGATTTCTATCTCCTGATTTGGATTTGTGGGTTCAAGGGAAAGATTCCAAAGGGGGGTGGGAGTGGAAACTGACATTCCTCTGTACTTCCTGTACATAGTCTGTAGTTGGCCTTATCTGTGGGCACTGTAACTTCTAGGGATGGCTGGTGCCATTTTGAACCTGAGTTGTTTATTTTGCTCTATAGACTTAAATCTCAGCTGTGTCATCAACAACTGAGAGGAGTAGGGACTCTGACTTCTATTTCTTTGGAATCTGCATATTGTATTATACACCTGTAGGTTCTATAAACATGCTCTTGAGAGCCATATGAATGCATGCTACTGATTTGTCATCAAACTTGTCTTCAGTGTGAATGCACAGATTGGTGTTAGCAGCAACAACTCAGAAGAGAGCTCTCTCTTTTCTTCCTAAATGACTCTAATAAACACCATCCTATCAAACCCCAGACTTCTCTTTCACACACTCAGCATATCCTGCTTATGTGTGTGGGAGCTGTAATCACTTCTGGGGTAATTCAAAAATCCTGAATCAACCAAACACTAAACACAGTGATAGGCGCACAGTACAAACTTAGCAGATATTTGGAATTGAAACCAAATGTTCTATGAGAAATCTCAGGGGGTCCTTCTGAAATTCAGTCCCTGTGAGCATGACTTGCATGAGACCCCTCTAAAACGTGTTCCATCTCTGCTTTCCTTCCTCTTCCTTCCCACATTGCCCTGGAGGGTACAGGCATGCTTGGGTTGCTGCCCAATCCTGAATGACTCGGGGAGTTTACTTTCCTGGTAACATTCCCCAGCTGCCATTTAGAAATAAAAGAAAACAAATACATGGGGCCAGGAGGCCTGGAGCCAGCCAAGAGGTGGTCCTGCATATTGGTTACAGGCTCAGACTCTAGGGTCAGGTAAATCTGGTTTCAAATTCAGGCTCTCTCACTTGCCAGTTTTGTACTTGGTGGAAATTATGGAATTTCCTTAATGCTCATTTCCTGATCCATGACTAATGATAGTGCCTGTCTCATAGTTTACTGTGAGGATTAAATGATGACATTAATGGGAAGTCTTTAGCAGAGAGCCTAAGAGGGAGCACAAGCTCAAAATCAATGTTGCCCAAAAGCATTCTTCTGAGATGCTCTTTTCTTATGCTTCCTGGGATCCGTCCTGGTCTTTATGCCTCTTTGTGGCTGCTAGAATCCCTCTTCTTGAGGATTTCCTCTGCTTGGCTGCCTCTGCCACTTCTCTTTCTCACCCATTGCATCACATCAAAGATGCAGACTCTGATATATACCCTAGCCTAAAGCTCTACCTCCCACCTCCCAGGAACGGGGGCTCCCAACCAATAGCCTCCCTGACCCCAGATCACTATCAAGCTCCTCCTGGCTTGTTCAAGGCATCTTGTAGCCTGAAGCAGTTAACACAATAAAGAATAATTTTGCTTGGTTACGATTTATAAGTGTGTCTTGATTTTATAGGTATCACATACTATAACCATAAGCTTTATGTTTGTTCTTATTTGAATAATAGCATGACAAAAATAAGTGAATGTTGCAATAGTTTCTTTTAAAGGTTGTGTGTGTTTTGTAAGTTGAAAAACACAGGTTTAAAGGATTAAAGTTACAGCATTTCAAACCTTTTTTATGAAATGTATAACATGCTAATGTTTACTGTGTAGTATGTATGTAAATGCATTACTTGAGTGTACATGTTTTGAGCAGAAATGGAATTGTATTTATATAGTTGTACAGTGCCTACTACTGAGTTTTGCCTGTCACATGTCCTCAATATATATCCTAATCATGCAGCAAATGGTTACTGAGTATCTGCCATGTGGGAAGCAATCTACAAGGCTCTGTAAGGAACACAAAGATGAGAAGGACACAGGTCTGTCCTGGGAGGACAAGTGATAGGTAACCAGCCAACTACCATAAGGGGAGGGCGATTGGTGTGGTCGGAGATAAAAATTAAATGCTGAAGGCTCAGAAAGGGAGTATGTGCTTCTGGTTAAAAGAGCTCCCTTAAACCTCATGGAAAGGGAGACATTTGAGCTGAGATTTGAAGGAGATGTAAGATCTGGACATGCCAAGATGGAGCAGGAAGGCTTTGTAGACAGATGTGACAGCTTGATCAAAGACCAGAATGCACAGAATACAAATAGAATATGGCCAGGAATCTGATTGGTGGTAGGTATGCTAAGTAGGAGAACAAGCCAGGAAAGCAGATTGGACCAAATCCTAAGGAGCTTGGCTGGAGGCTGTGAGGAGTTTTTCATGGAAAATTTTTGATTAAGTGAGCAACATAGACAAATTATTCTGGTACTTCCCATTTTCAAAGAGTAAAGAACAAATATCCTAATGAAATGTAATCCAGAATCACAAAGTTTTAAAGGATGTGATAAAATTGGAAGAGTAGAGGATTTTCTGGAATTTGCTGCAAAGGTCAGACTGGGAACTTCTCAGGAGCTTCATGGCACTTAGAGCTGAAATCATACATTAGACCCTTAGCTATCCTCATCAGTGTGATGTTTGCTGCTTATGTCAGTCAAGTCAGGCAACTTATGAGGCACTCAGAGTCTCACGATCCATACTCACTGATAGAACAAGTAGATATTTCTCAAAGATGAGTAAGACTCTGTTTAGTTATTTCCTTCAAAGAGACTTCTGGGTAATAGGAGGAAGAAGACAATCACTCTGATAACAATGTTCCTTGAAAGCTTGTTTCCAAGGCAAATGACCCATGAGAATGGAGCCTGTTGAGTGAGGGGGAAGAGACTGGATGTAGAGATACCATTTAGGAGGCCAATGCAGCCCTCTGTGAGAGGCATAGTAAGGAACTTAATGTGAGGGCCACGGGGTGGGGAGGGCGGGTGGAAAGAAGGGAAGATGGGAGCTTAAAGTGTAGAGTTAAAACAAACAGGGCTTGTCACATCACTGGATATTAGATGGGTGAGAGAGAGAAGTTCAACATGACCCTTGCATCTTGTGTGTTTAAAGAGATGATGGTGCCATTGCTCCACCAGTAAGAGCATGTTGGGGAATGGGGGAGTTGATGATCCTGGAATATTTGGAGGTATCACTGTGACTAGATTATAGGTATCTTCATTCACTGGTTTGCCCAAGGGAAGGGATTGTGTGATGTTCACCTAAGTAGTCCTAGCACCCAGCACAAAGCCTGATACTGAAAAATTTCTCAATAGATACCAAAGAACTGAACTGTTGATTTGATTGGACCAGTACACAGACACCCCTGTCTGGTGCTAGGGAGAGGAGTGGATCTGCTGAGAGGTGAACTTTAAGGAGAAAGAGCATAGAGCAAAGAGGCAGAGGACAGCACCTCATACTGAGGTAGCCACACTGAATATGGGGGAAGGAAGAAAAACCCATGAAGGAAACTGAGATGAATCCTTGCAAAGGAGAAAATAACTGAGAAAAATGCAGGGTCCCAGAAACACTGAGAAGAAAAAACTTGAAGAACAAGAGTTAGAGAATGCTTTTTAAACAGGAGACTAAAACCACTAGCTGTTAAGGAAAATATGAAACAACTTAATCAATGCTAAAGTTTTCTGTCCTTCAAAAGTAACCATTAAGATAGTGAAAAGGCAAGCCACAGATTGGAGAAGATATTGACAACACAGGTAACTGACACTGAACATAATGGAGACTAAATGAAGAACTACTACAAATAAATAAGAAAATGAAAGGCAATACAAAGGATCAACAGGCAAGAGACTTGAAAAGGCACTTTGTAAATACAGAATATCCAAATGTCCAAAATGTGTGACAGGATAGCAACTAACAATCATTGGAAAGCAAATTTAAAATATTATACATCTACCTTTATGGCTAAAATTAATAAGACTGATTACGCCAAGTTTTGGTGAGGATTTAGAACTATAGAAACTGATATACTGCTGGTGGGAATGTAAATGAAGACAAACACAACCCTCTGGAGAACTGTGTGGCATTGTTTACTAAAGTATCAGAAAACACAATCTATTCCTCAGTAATTCCACTCTTAGGCATATCTCCAGAAGAAATGTGTGCCCACACATCAAAAGACATACACAAGAATGTTCAGAGCAGCACTATTCATCCTACCTCCATCTGGAAACAACGCAAATGGCCATCAACAGTAGGATGGATAAGTAAATTGTGGTATATTATGTGAAACACTGTAAGAGCAATAAAAATAACTAAACTGCATCTAAATGCAGGAAAACAAATAAATCTCACAAATATAATGTTGACTGAAAGAAGCCAGATCCAAAATGTTATTATAACCAAACAGAATATACTGTTTGGGGCCAGGCACGGTGACTCATGCCTGTAATCCCAGCACTTTGGGAGGCCGAGGCGGGTGGATCTCCTGAGCTCAGTAGTTCGAGACCCGCCTGGCAAACATGGCGAAACCCTGTCTCTACTAAACATGGCAAAACCCTGTCTCTACTAAAAATACAAAAAATTAACCAGGCGTGGTGGCGGGCACCTGTAATCCCAGCTACTTGGGAGGCCAAGGCAGGAGAATCACTTGTACTTGGGAGGTGGAGGTTGCAGTGAGCCGAGATCATGCCATTGCACTCCAGCCTGGGTGACAGAGTGAGACTCTGTCTCAAAAAAAAAAAAAAAAAAAAAAAAGAATATACTGTTTGATTCCAATTTATAGACAAAACTAAGTATTTAGGGATGCACACTAGTGGTAAAAGAGTAAGAAAAGGCAAGCAAGTAAGTGATGTAGAAACAAGGGTAGTGGTTGCCTCGAGGAAGGTAGGATAGGAACTGGAAGGGTCACAGCTGGGAGGCTGGCACTGTTTAATTTCTTGTCCTGGGAAGTGATTACATGGATAACGATCCATCAAGCTGTGTATTCATGTGGTTTGCACATTTGTAAGGGAAAAAAAAATTTTTAAAGAAGAGGATGGTAAAAAAAAAATTATAGCTATTTCAGTGTGGGGTTTAGGTGAATAATAGCAGAGGAGAGACTCTTGGCTAAATGGGTTACTTTAAATTTTCCAAAGAAGAGTTTCAGTAAGACAGGACAGAAGCTACATTTTAAGGGGTTAGGGAAGAAATTGGTTTTAAGGAAATTGAGGTCAATAGTAAAGACATGCAAAGGTTTTTTTGATAAAATGAAGGAGAAAGAAGAGGAGGCAACTTGATTGGGTAGAAAGTTTACATTTTATTTTTAAGGCTATAAGTGTTTTCAATATAAAGACAATCTGGAGAGGTAAAAAATGCAAATGATAGCAAAGGTAACTGATGGATAAGGTAAATGACATGTGACAGTATTGGATGTCACTGAGGGGTTACTTCCTAAGTGATAAACATAAAGAAAGATCTTTCAAGGATGGAAAAAGGGGGATCAAAGAGGAAAACTGGGGTTCAGAGGTCCCCCTTCTGCTCCGTGACACAGAAGGTAACAGGTGCTAAAGTAGCCTTGGGGACCTGAGAAAGGTATACATGCCCTACGTAGACCCTAGGGTCTGTGGGTGGCAACTCAAGGCTAGCTGAAGTTGGTAGGAGGAATGTGGGTGGATTTGATCAGCAAGTCTTTTGAGGTTCTCTGGCAAGTACAACAGATTGGAAATAATAATGATGAACAGGACAGTGTTATTTATCATCGTCCACACATTGATGGTAAGGGCAGGCACTGCTGTAGATATATTTGCAGGGAAAGTTCAGAAAGCTGAAGAGATCAGAAAAATGATATTCCCTTGTTCTTCTAAATAAAATAACAGAGAAGATTATTTGCTGAGGGTGGAGGGATTGAGAGCTTTAAAGAAAATGAAAAAGTTTAAAAAGTCATTGAAAGCAATGAAGGAAGAGCTGATCAAAGTCAAGTTCAAGAATTGACTGACAAGGCAACACGGAGAGCCAGGTTGAGGTTTGGAGCCATGAATGTGCTGTTGCATGAATCTGCAGGCTGTGTTTCCAAAACACCAAAGCTTCAGTCTAGGTCCTGCTGCTCACCTCACAGAAAGCCAGTCACTGAGACAAGAGTATTGCCAGAGAAGAAGGCTTTAATTAGGTACTGCAACTGAGAAGATGGGACATCAGTCTCAAATCCATCTCCCTGACCAAATAAAATCAGGAATTTATATAACAGGGAAGAAACGTAACATGCACAAAAACAGGAATTAGGGAGGGATAAGGAAGAGGAGTTGGTCAACAGAAAGCAAGTGGTCAGATAGGCAATCATGATGGGTGAGGGGTCTGGAGTGTTGTCCAGATGGAGTGATCTGGTAAGTTCCAGTTCCTTGATACTATCTGGGAGGACTGATGTTTGGTTTCCCGAGAAAGAACTCAGATAAGACAAATGTATCTTTCTTAAGTTTTAAGATTGGAAGAGTCAATTTTTATGTTTATTCAAAAGATACCATAGCATCAGTTCTATGGGTCAAGTGAAATCAGTTGAATGGGACAATTGGACTTGTTTCAGTTGTAGGATTTTCTCCTCAGCTTTTTGGAGATGGAAAAATAAAACTGCAGTACTAATCCCGTACCATGTTTTGTTAGATGAATAGAGCAAGGGACGGGGTGAAGAGGTGGTGGCAAGAAATTAGAAGATACTGGCAGAAATTGGTTTAGAGTCTCACCATGGGGCCCAGAATTGGAAAGAAAAGACAAAAGAGGAATTTCTGGATAAAATGAACCTCCATAGTCGAAGAACAAAGGCAAAAGAAGTAGAGTCATGAGAACATTGGAAATGTTGAATATTGCAATTCGGGAGGATATTAAGATAACTGTTCCAGCTAGTGACAGTTTCTAGGGTGTAAATGGATGGCTGAGGTAGAGACAAGGTCGTTAAAAGAAGTGGTCTAGAAACTGAAAGACTAAGTGATTGGATGAGCCTAATGGATGAATGTTGAAACCTTCATAGGATGATAAATAGGTTTCAGATTTTATGCCAACTCAGCCTGAACATTCTGGCTGCCTCAATGTAGTATTGAGAAGGATTCTGAGGCCATTTTAAGGGCCAGACAAAAAGAGTGTAGAAGTTGGGATGTAGAAGAAAACAGAGTAAGGTATGACTCAGGAATTCAAAGAATGAGAGGTAGTGACTAGCTCAAGATGAATTGCAGGCATGTAATAAATATTAATCACCAAGTTGATATTCTTTTCTTTCCAGTCAGGCTATATTTCTTCTCTTATCTCTCTTCAACTAGTTACCAGCATGAACCTAAATCCCCATTCATTTTAAAGATGGCTTAAACTCTTCCTTTGCCAGCACTTGTTGAGTTTTGTCCAATCAGAGGTCACTCAGTGGAAAACTGTACAGCAACATCCATACACACTTAAGGAATTCCAAACTATTCACATAGAACCCAAATGGTCTCTTAGGAGTGCTCCCAGGGTTGTGTAGAAGAAAAAGAAAGCAAATTGGACCTTTTACAGAAAACATACTTTTATTATCTGTGAAACTCAACTGGCCATTTAGAGTATGATTGTTCTGTACTTGGAACAATGGAAAGATGGGCCAAGTTATAACACATTAAGCATGCATATTATTTCAATTAATACTCATGATGGCCCTGTTGATGAGATATTATCACTACCATTTATTTAACAAAGTATTTTAAATACTTTGTTATTTTAAATTAAAATTATGTCTTTCATTTAACAAAATACAGATGCATGGATAGCATAAATTAAGTCTCTTTCTCAACGCATCTTATCTTACACCCTTGTCCATTTTGCTGATAGAGACAGTCCCTGTGAGATTAAAACACTTGTCAAAACTCACATAGGGAGTGGAAAAGATAGCAATGAAAGCCAGGTTTGTTTAACTAAAGACACTTTAATCTTTGTTTTATTACTTAAACCCTATTGCCTAGTACTAACCTTTTCAGGAAGGATATTACAATGAGCAGAAAAGATAATAAATGGAGATCATGAAGACTACTTCTTCTTATTAACTAAACAGAAAGATGAGGCAATGTCAAGTGATATGGTTTGGGTCTGTGTCCCCACCCAAATCTCATCCTGAATTGTAATAATCCCCATGTGTCAAGGGTGGGACCAGGTGGAGCTAATCGAATCATGGGGGTGATTCTGTTCTCATGATAGTGAATGAGTTCTCACAAGATCTGATGGATTTATAAGGGACTTCCCCCTTCACTCAGCACTCATTCTCTCTCCTGCGGCCCTGTGAAGAGGTGCCTTCTGCCATGATTGTAAGTTTCCTGAGCCTCTCCAGTCACATAGAACTGTGAGACAATTAAACCTTTTTTCTTTATAAATTACCCAGTCTCAGGTATTTCTTCATAGCAGCGTGAGAACAGACTAAGACATCAAGGAAAATGGAAACTGATACAAATTTTAAAATTCTGTTGAGACAGTCTGACCTAAACTGGTTCTGTATATGGTTCTGGATTTGCTTTGTATAAAAGCAAGTGACAAGAGCCAAAATATGGAATCAACGTGAGTGCCCAACAATGGATGAATGGATAAAGAAAATGTGGTATACATACAGAATAGAATATTATTCAGCCATACAAAAAGAATGAAATCCTGTCATTTCTGACAACATGAATGAATCTGGAAGACATTATATTAAGTGAAATAAGCCAGATGCAAAAAGACAGATACTATATGATATCACTCAAATGCGGAATCTAAAAAAAATTTGAAAGGCTAGGCATGGGGGCTCACGCCTGTAATCCCAACACTTTGGGAGGCCTAGGAGGGAGGATCACTTGAGGTCAGGAGTTCGAGACCAGCTTGGCCAAGATGACGAAACCTCCGTATCTACTAAAAATACAAAAATTAGCTGGGCGTGGTGGTGTGCACCTGTAATCTCAGCTACTCAGGAGGCTGAGGCACAAGATTCACTTGAACCTGGGAGGAAGAGGTTGCAGTAAGCAAGATTGTGCCACTGCACTCTAGCCTGGGTGACAGAGTGAGACTCTGTCTCAGAAAAATAGATATCATAGAAGCAGAGAGTACGTGGGAGGCTGAGGCAGGAGGATCACTTGAGCCCAGGGGTTTGAGGCTGCAGTGAGCTATGATCATGCTGCTGCACTCCAGCCAGGGCAACAGAGTGAGACCTTACCTCTAGAAAAAAAGAAAGAAATAAAGAAAGAAAGAGAGAGTAAACAGTGGTTACCAGAGACTACAGAGGGAAGTGGGGAAGAATGGAGAGAGATTGGTCCATGGTACAAAGTTATAATTAGATATAATTAATATATAATATATAATATAATTCTATTGCACAGGAGGGTGACTGTTACATAATAGCGTTTAAATATTCTCACCACAGAGAAATGATGAATGCATGAGGTGATGGATATGCTAACTACTCTGATTTTATTATTATACAACATATATATGTATTGAAACACTAAATTGCACCCCATAACTATGTACAATTACAATGTGTCAAATTTTTTTAAAAAGCAATTGAACATGTAGTTGACTTTCACTTCAGCCAAAGATGGAGTAATAGGGACAAGACTTTCTTTCCTCCTGAAAAAAAACCTGAACAAAATATACGAAACAACCAAGATCATGGACATTAGCAACGCAGGACAGTAATTCCTATGGACAGTTGCCCTAGGTTACTGACTGGAGAGAATGTCCAAGCTGTGGCACGGGGAAGTAGAATGCAGAAGGGCCCAGTGTCCTCTCTGAGTGGAAGAGATGAAACAGGGAGTCTGGGAAGGCCGAGTCAGCTGGAGTTCTCAGGGTAGAGTTGCAGAGAGGAAAAATCTGTATGCTCAGGGAACTCTGGAGGTCTGGGGAAGGTTCCCTTTGGGTCTTCAGCTCCATACTGATTGGCACATGAAAGATAAGAAACTATCTGAGGTTGGTACACGAACAAACCAAAAGTATTAGAGGGAACATAGCTGAGGCTCACACAGAACCAGGAATAATTTCTGATCCTAATAGCCACAGTAGAAAACCTCTTAATTCGCAGGGCATCAGCTGGTATGTTGAAAAGGTCTTTGTCTCAAAAGAGGAGCAAAATTAGGTCTAGAATAAATGATGCTCTGGTCTCACCTAAAAAAAAAAAACCCTTAAAATCAAGACCCAGAAAGATCAAAGTGTTTCTAGATAACTTAATTGTTAGGACAAATCTCATGCATGTTTACAGGAATATATAAACAGTCAGCACTCAACAAGGTAAAGTTGCCAATGTCTAGCATCCAATCAAAAATTATCCAGCATGTAATCCCAGCACTTTGGGAGGCCGAGACGGGCGGATCACGAGGTCAGGAGATCGAGATCATCCTGGCTAACACGGTGAAACCCTGTCTCTACTAAAAATACAAAGAAAACCCTAGCCGGGCGAGGAGGCGGGCACCTGTAGTCCCAGCTACTCAAGAGGCTGAGGCAGAAGAATGGCGTGAAGCCGGGAGGCGGAGCTTGCAGTGAGCTGAGATCATGCCGCTGCACTCCAGCTTGGGCAACAGAGCGAGACTCTGTCTCAAAAAAAAAAAAAAAAAATTAGCCAGCATGCCTCTTCCTCAATCCATGTTTTCAGTTCTAATCAATCTGTTCCATATTATTTCCTACTGTACCTTAGATAGCAAATGTTAAATGTGTCTTTCCTCTCTGCCACTTTCTCTGAATTCTCAGCAGCTTCCACTAGGATTTTGAAACTGCATTCCTGTACCCAAAGACCTCTAGGCCTCACTGGGTTTCTCTCCACTCTCCTGCTAACGTAGCCTGAAGCCACCTTTTAGAGAGCATGCAAACAAGAACAAAAACCCAAAAGCAAACCAAAAAAAGGAATGTTGTAGGCCCCAGCAATTTCTTGGTATAATTCACTTACTAAGAACTGCTCCTTTGGGGGTGAATAATCCAGCTTGTCTGACAATTTCTATATATTATGTGCCACTCAGTACAAAGTGTAGTAGTTTAATGACAGGAAGATTTGTGTTGTGAGTAATCTGAGCAAATGTCCTCAAAGCCACAAGAAGCTCAGGGTTAAAAGGCAAGAAATTTGGGAAAGTTTTAAATGTGACTCATCCAGGTAAATAGGACCACAAATATAAAATTCAAAACACATGCTCTAAAAATATCCACATCTTCACATGAAGCATGCTCTCCTTGTGTAATAAGGCATGTCTTTCAGATATTTTTCAGAAAGAATCTGATTTCATTCTTAGAGAAAAGCTATTAAATTCTAAGATCTGTGCTTTGTGTGATCTCAGTCTCCTGACTAAAGCCTCAGGCAGTAATAATACATCAAAAACAAAATCGGCATTGAAAAGATTTTAAAATAGAGGGAACTACAATAATCTCTTCCTTCCTGGAGGCAGGTCTCTCAGGCTAGGGATGGTCACAGGATTCACCTATAAACGCTTGGTATCCTTGGGATGTCCTGTTAGGTAAGCAAACAAACAAACATCCAAGTATTTGTCAGATTCCTACCACAGGCCAGATTCTGTGTTGTGTGCCAAAGGCTTGGAATAAAATGAAGGCAAGCCCCAGCCTCTCAGTTAGTGATGTTCTTATTCAAGTGGTTTCGGTTTGTCTTCCTCTGACACTTTATTCCATGTTGCCTAATAGTTTAAAAGCCCCTATTTTATAGTGAGTGCATCTTTCTGTGGGTCTCCAGAGAAGGGAAGACTGTGAGGTAAGGGAAATACAGCTTTTCCCCTCCTCCTTCTGTCTCTTCTTCCTTTCGTGCCCTTCCTGGGCTCTCTAACAAGAGCTGTTGTGGGTGGGGGAGCTCCCAGCATTTGAGGCCCTAGTTTTAAGTTCTGTTCAGGTTTTCCTCTAAGTACTACTCTTCACTCTGTCTGCTCATAACTGAGTCTCCCCACTTGCCTGGCTCTGCTTATTCTTAGAGCTCAAAGGCCCGTAGGATCACTTCTTCTGCCCCAGCCAAACTCAGCTCTCCCCTCCATTTTGATGTCCCAGAAACAACCTTCAGTCTACAGGAACAGCGGGTTTGTTTGGCAAGCCCCAGGACACTGGGGTATGGCCTGGCAATCAGCCCCTGCTGGGCTGGGCTGTGAGTGGCATGTGGATGTGAATGCTCCTACCATGAGCGGCACTGGATTGTGTCCTGCTCCTTCCCCTTCTTTCCTTTGTATATAGTGATCCCTGTCCCTGGAACTCTTCTCTCATTCCTGCCCACTGCCTCTATTTTCACCTAGCCAACTCCTTTCTTCAAATGTTTCCTCCTAGAGAAGTCTTTGGGGATTAGGTAGCATTGTGGACTGAAATGTTCCCTCTGCTCCCAACTCCATATATTGAAATCCTAAACCTCAGTTTTCAGAATGTGGCTTTATTTAGAGAGAGGTTCTTTTCAAAGGTAGTCAAGCTAAAATGAGGTCATTAAGGTGGGCTCTAATCCAATATGACTGTTGTCCTTATAAAAAGAGAAATTTGAACACAGAGCCATGCAGAGGAAAGATGATACAAAGAGACACAGGGAAAAGACGGCCATCAACAAGCCAAGGAGCGAGGAGGCTCTCACAAACCCCAGGAGGGGCCAGCTCTGCCAACACCTTGATCTTGGACTTCCAGCCTCTAGAACTGTAAGAAAATAAATGTTGGTTGTTTAAATCACCCCACCCGTGGTATTTTATTATGGCAGCCCGAGCTATTGCTCTTAGCCTCTCTGAGCTTCAGTTTCTTCATGTATTGACTAGGGGTGATAATTTCGATTTCATGGGTGGATGTGAAGATGGAATGAGATGATACGTGAACGTCCCTGGATAGATGGCCGTTCTGTGCACAGCACAGGGACAGGCAGGGCATGTCTGCACAGCAAGTGGGGACTGAACTCAATTGGGACTTACTGATCATCAGGTGCCTGTGGGACATCCAGGAAGACACTCTAGTAGCAATGGCACATCCAGTGCTGGGCAAGTGCCAAATCCATGTCAACCGAATTCCTTTATTTTCCCTGTTCCCAATTTCTCTCTCCCTCATTTTCATATGTGTACTCCAACAAGTACACACATCACCTTTCCACCTCCACTCTTCTCTCCACTCCTTATAACCTGTCAGCACAAACAATAAAATGTGTATCTATCTATCGATCTATCTATCTATCTATCTATCTATCTATCTATCTATCTATCATCTATCTATCATCTATCTATCTGCCTCTGTTACCTGGGAAGTCATTTACTTTATGAAAAAAATAAAGATTGGAGACCCATGGGGCATATGGAGAATGTAGAGAATGCTTGAATGGAGCAGGGCTTCCTTTGTATCACAAAGATGAGACTGTGGATGATTTGTGAGGTTTTTGATGGTACTTACCATGAGGAGACTTGGGGAGGCAATCCAGCTCATTTATAAATATGAGCTACTTCCTTGAAACATTTTATACCGAAACATGTAAATAGAAATGCTTCAGGCATGAATTCTTGGCAATTTAGTTGCTTGTGGGTTTTAGACAAACAAATTTAAGTGAATTAAATGATTATATCTGGGAAAATATATCATATTGCTTTGAAATAAGAAAAACTCTGTCATAAGCTCAACATGTGTATGTATATGTAAACGTGTGTGTTTATGTGTGTGTATGTGCACGCACACACATACACGTGTATTTGTGTGTTTGAATAAAAAAGTAAACTGAGGGAGAGGAAGATACTTGATGTTTGTTTATATTCACTAGTCTTTTATCTCATGCTGAAATATTTTTTCTTTGGATACCTGTGGTTGTCCGATCACCACAGGTGTTAGTGAGAGCTAACAAAATGACTAGAAAGAAGAAATATAAAATTATACAGAGAAAAGCCCAGACTAGACTTTCAAATCTGATCCATTCCCTGATGTATTGCCTTCCACAGAATTATGAGCCATAGCATGTCATAACCAGGAAGGACACCACTGTCACCTGGTTCAGCTCCCTTAATCTAAGGCAAAGATGGGAAGAACAGAGAAACTAAGCGATCTGTCTAAATGACCCGTGGAAAAGCAGTGGTGCAGCCCCATCCAAGCCTGGGCAGGATTTCACGCTGTGAGGCCACTGTGTAATCCACATGAGGAACTAGGTCAGAGGTGACAGGTTTATGAGTGGGCAACACTTCAGTGTGGCATTTTAATTTACGAAATTGAAGCCTACTTTGCAGTAAGCAACTCATCAGCTGCTGAAGCAGGGCTCCAGTAGCATAGAAGGCGCCTTCATGACAAATGAGAAAAGGCACCCGCTCCAGGCGTATGACACAGGAGAGAGAGATACCTTTCAGCAAAACAGAGAAATCTCCCTTCACTAACTCTGAGTAGGCGTCCACGGTGCCTGGCTTGGAAAGCAGACGGCAGCCTGGATTTCAGTCCCCACTTGTCCCCCGGCTGCGTGTTCTATTGCAGAACAACCTGCCCAACTGTGCCTGGCAGATCTTTGCAGAGCTGTACCCTTACTGTGGCTGAAGGAATGGGGCAGTCTTTGCATAGCTAGATGAGACCTGGGGTTCCTCTTTAAAAAACAATAATGTGTTATTGATACACTATCTTTGAACATATTTGTGAGGTACATGTGAAATCTTGTTACATTCAGAGAATGTGTAATGATCAAGTCATTGTATTTGGGCTGTCCATCACCTCAAGTATTTATCATTCCTGTGTGTTGGGAAGATTTCAATCCTCTCTTCTAACTATTTATTTTGAGATATACAATATATTGTCATGAACTATAGTCACTCTCCTCTGCTATTTAATATTAGAACTTCTTCCTCCTCTCTGACTATGTTTATTCCCATTAACCAACCTCTCTTCATCCTCCCCCTGCCCCAGCATACCCTTCCCAGTTTCTGATAGCTATCATTCCATTCTCCACCTTCATGAGATCAATTTTTTTTAGCTCCCACATATTAATGAGAGCACATATTTGTCTTTCTGTGCCTGCCTTATTTCACTTAACACAATGACCTCTGATTTAATCCATGTTGCTCCAAATGACAGGATTTTATTCTTTTTTATGGCTGAATAGTATTCTACTGTGTGTATATTTACCACATTTTCTTTATCCACTCATCTGTTGATGGACACTTAGGTTGACTCCATATCTTTGCTACTGTGAATAGTGCTGCCATAAATATGGGGGCACAGTTATCCTTTAGATATACTGATTTCCTTTCCTTTGGATAAATGCCCAGTAGTGGAATTGCTGGAATTTTAGTTTTTTGAGAAATTTCCATACTGTTTTGCATAGTGTCTGTACTCATTTACATTCCCACCAACAGTGTATAAGAGTTCCCTTTTCTCTGCATCCTCAGTACAATCTGCTATTATTTGTCCTTTTCATAATGGCCATTCTAATTGGGGTAAGATGATATCTCATTGTGGTTTTGATTTTCATATTCCTGATGATTAGTAATGTTGACCATTTTTTTCATATACCTATTGACCATTTGTGTATCTCCTTTTGAAAAATGTCTATTCATGTCCTTTGCCCATTTCTTAATCAAATTATTTAATTTTTTTACTATTGACTAGTTTGAGTTTCTTACCTGCTGGATATTAGTCCTTTGTCAGATGAATAGTTGGCAAATATTTTCTCTTTCACTCTGTTGATTGTCTTTTTCATCTGTTGATTGTTTCCTTCACTGTGAAGAAGCTTTTTAGTTTAATATAGTCCCATTTGTCTATTTTTTGTTTTTGTTGCCTGTGCTTTTGAGATCTTAGTCATAAAATCTTTGCCTAGACCAACGCCCTGAAGTGTTACCCCTGTGTTTTCTTCCAGTAGTTTTATAGTTTCAGGTCTTATGTTTAAGTCTTTAATCCATATTGAGTTAATCTTTGCATAGGTGAGAGATGGAGTCTAGTTTTATTCTTTGGCATATGAGTATCCAGATTTCTCAGCACCATTGATTAAAAAGGGTGTCTTTTTCCAAGTGTATGTTCTGGATGCCTTTGTTGAAAATCAGTTGGCTGAAAATAATAGATTTATTTTCAGTTCTTTATTGTGCTCCATTGGTCTATGTATGTGGTTTTCTTTTTATATACCAGTACCATGTTGTTTTGGTTACTATAGACTTGTAATGTATTTTGAAGACAGGCAGTGTGATGCCTCCAGCTTTGTTTTTTGCTCAAATTTGCTCTGGTTATTTGGGCTCTTTTTTGGTTCCATACAAATTTTAAGATTGTTTTTCTATTTCTTTAAAACATTGCTCTTCTGATGGGGATTGCATTGAATCTGTACAGCGTTTTGGGTAGTATGATCATTTTAACAATATTAAATCTTCTGATCCATGAGCATAGGGCGTCTTTACATTTGTTTGTGTGTTCTTCAATTTCTTTCATTATGTTTTGAAGTTTTTCTTGTAGAGGTCTTTTACCTCCTTGGTTAAATTTATTCCTAGACATGTTATTGTTATTATTATTTTTGCAGTTACTGTAAACAGAATTGCTTTCCTGTTCTTTCTACATATTTCATTATTAATGTATAAAAACACTACTGACTTTTGTATCCTACAATTTTACTAAGTGAGTTTAACAGCTCTGAAAGATTATTTTGGTGGAGTCTTTTGTTTTTCCAGATATAAGATCATATCATCTGCAAAGAAGAACAGTTTTACTTTCTTTTTTCCAATTTGGATGCCTTTTATCTTTTTCTCTTGCCTGATTGCTCTGGCTGGGACTTCCAGTACTATGTTGAAAAGAAGTGGTGAGAGTGAATATTTTTTTCTTGTTCCAGTTCTTAGAGAAAAGGCTTTCAACTTTTTCACATTCAGTATGATGTTAGCTGTGGGTTTGTCATATGTGGCATTTATTATGATAAGTTATGTTTCTTTTATGCTCAGTTTGTTGAGAGTTTTTATCATAAAGGGATGTTAAATCTTATCAAATGCTTTTTCTGCATCTATTAAGATGGCCATGTGGTTTTGTTGTTCATTCTTTTGATATGATATATCACATTTGTTGATATGTGTATGTTGAACCACCCATGTATCCCTGGTATAAATCTCATTTGATCATGTTGTATTATCATTTTGATATGCTGTTGGATTCAGTTTGCTGGTATTTTGTTAGAGGATTTTTGTGTCTATGTTCATCAGAGATTTGGATCTGTAATTTGTTTTGTTGTTGTTGTTGTTGTTGCATCCTTGTCTGGTTTTGGAATAAGGGTAATGCTGGCCTCATAGAATGAGTTAGGGAGAACTCCCTTCCCTTTAATTTGTTTAAATAGCTTGAAGAAAATTAGTGTTAATTCTTTATACAATTGGTAGAATTTGGTAGTGGAGCCATCCAGTTTGGGACTTCTCTTTGTTGGCAGACTTTATTACTGATTCAGTCTCACTACCTGTTGTTGGATACCTGGGCTTCTTAAGCTGCTTCACCATCTCTTCCTGCCTCCTTCCTATCTCCTCTTTTACTTCTTCTTCTTGTTTCTCACCACTTGGTAAACTGGCTAGTATGGCACCATTAGGACACTAAGATGCTATTTTAGAATAACATACTGAGACTTATATACTTTACTAGGCCTTGCAAGATCACTGGCTCAGGAGCAGCCATGCCAAGGTTCCCCACTTCTCCCCTGGCAGATTCCACCAGAAATGTTTCTCCTCATTTCTTCGTTAAGTGTAAACTATGTCCACACCACACAGTTGTTAATAGCTTTCTTAGGACTTTGTTTTTTGCCTAATCATACGTAGCATAGCTTTGGTAAAGCCTAGGATTTGCAAATTAGGGCCACAAATGTATGTTTTAGTCAAGTTAATTCTTCAGTCTGTTTTTCATAGCTCTTCATCCTCTCTCTCTCTTGCTATCTAGCATTTTTGTTTGAAGTTGCCAAATGAAAATGTAGATTAAAAAAAGAGATAAATCATTTCTGTGTTCAACTAGGCAATGAGAGGTAATAGGAAAAGCATGAGCTAAACAGCCAGAAGATCTAACATGAGCCACTGTTCTGTCACTTCCTGGACAAGTGATCTTGGGCAAATTACTTAATTCAGTTAGTAGTTTTCCCACTTGTAAAATAAAGTCTAACATTTTAAAATAAGGCAATGTTTGTAAAAACACCATAACTGCCAAGTGCTATGTAAAGGTTTATTAGCATTAATTTTTATTGTTGTTTGTGGCTGATTAGAGATGGCCATGCGTTCTTTGCTATTCTTCCCATCAAGAAGTGGTATCTTCTTCTTCTTCCACATGAACTCTGGACTGGCCTTGTCACTTGCTTTGACCAATAGCCTAGAAGTCAGGAAACAAGTAAGACAAGCAGTAATATAGGAGCGAGAATGGGACCTCAGTGGGGCAGGGCGATATGGAGACCTTTCAGTCACCAGGGGTAGAGCTAACCCTTGCCTCACACAATCAATCACAATTTGGGATTTGCAAAGCTGAGACCACAGTGGTAAAATGGCAGAAAGAGACCTGGGGAAGGAAACTCGGCAGCTGTGCAGCAGCTGGGAAGCATGAGAAAGAAAGAAAGATTTTCACACTAACCCAGGCTCAAGTTGGGTGAAGAAAGGAGAATGGATTATATTCTATCTGCCAAAAATCCTCCCCATTCTGGAGACTGTGGTAGGATTTAAAGAGAAGGAAGCTATGAAGAAGGAAAGATGGTATGGGGAAAGCTACTACAGAAGGTTGAGAAATGTAGGGAAAGCAGCTGGATTTTGTCAGACAAGCCCAGGCTTGGTGCTGGCTCCACAACTCACCAGCTGTGAGACTCTGCATGTCCAACCTCTGGAACAGGGGCTGGTAAAGAGACTGGAGGAGAACAAGACTGGAGGCAAGAAGGTCTGTGGTAGAGACCACCAATGAGTCTCCACACTCATTCTCCCCTTCTTTAGGCACAAGCTTGGTCTACATTTCTCAGCCTCTCTTGCAGCTAGATATGGTCGTGTGACTGTGTTTATGCAGACGGGATGTGAGCCACTTGCAGGCCTGGCCTGTAAAAGATTCCCATACATGCTTTCCATTCTCAGCTCCCTTTTCAACTGACTGGAAACTCAATGTCCATGGAGCCCTTGGAGGCCACATGCTAAACACAGACAAGTCCCCATCAGTCAGAGTCTCTGAAAGACTGTGTCAGGGAGAGCTGCTCCACCAATCTTGTAGCAAAAAATGTTTTTTATTATATTAAGCCACTAGAATTTTGAGGTCTATTTGTTTCTACAAGTTAATGCAATCCACTTAGCAGATGGCTGCATGGCCCATAAAAGAGATGATGAGGATTTGGTTCAGGTACGTGGCCACAGGGGATAAAAATGAAAGATAAACTATGGCTCAAGCCGTACAAGCTATTCTCACATTGCTCAGAGGAATGGAGAGGAGTTAAAGGAGTCCATTGGAGTTGAATGAAAGCTCTACTGCCTGGAAGGAATGAGTGGCAGAACCCCTCCAAGCAGGTAGCCAAATAGATGATGAAGCTGATGGTGGAGGTGTCAGTCAGGAAAAGTAGTAGCCATGGCAACAGACTTGGTAGAAAGGCCACCAAGAGGCAGCACAGAGCAAGTTGGCAGGGACAAAAACAACAGGAAGACATCAATAACAGAGACAGAAACCATTGGGACTTGGGAAGGCAGAGGTAGAGGCCCTGGGTTTAGCTCAGGGGGTGTGTGCTGCCTTTCTCCTTGCCTCGCTCTCCCTACCGCAACACGCTGTAGAGAGTGTTCAGAAGCTCAGGCTACAGAGGGAGAGAGGAGAATGAATCCATCTGGAAGAAGGAATTTGCTTGAGTTCTTTCCTCTTCCACTTTCTTGTCCTTTTCTTCAGAATGTATCACTGATCCTCCCTGGCTGTTTCCAAGTAGAATAGAGCCCAGGCTGCCATGCTAAACACGACTAAGACATTCCAGAGATGTCATCAAGCCCCAAACACTTGCTAGCAACACATTTTAAGAGTGTATGTGGTGTGGGGGTGGAGTAAAAGAATTTATTATGAGGATAACTAATGATTTGGGCGGGTCTAAAGGTAATTGTTTTGAGCTGTTATTTATCCTATTTTACCTCTGTCTGCCTTCTCCCATCCTACCCCAATTCTCAAATCCTTTACTAAGCGTTTAAGAGATGCAAATGCCCTTCCCCCCTTCCCTATCCTGCTTTCTTTTGCTGTCAGAGTCTCTATTTTCAGTTCTATTTTTTTCCCCAGATTTCAATGCAGCAAACCCTGTGAAAACCTAATCAAATTTTTTATTAAATGTGAAGATTCAGAGCGGAATGGAGCTGAATGGATGCTGGGCAGAGGGTCAGTTTTACTTCAGTAGAGCATCTTTTTGATGTGCTGGTGAAGACACGACATTTATTAAAGAATAATTTTTCCAAAAAGGGGGTAAAATCATGACTCTCATAGAGATAAAATGAACATGTGTTAAAATATTTTATTCAACTCATTGGTTAAGTGAAGGAACCAGGTAAATATTAATAACTGCTTAAACGAGAAGTGAAAGAAGCAAAAATGTATACTCCATTTTATGGCAGTATATATTTTTATATTATTTTATGGAATAAAAGAATGTGAAAATGAATGCAAAACTGACTTTTTCTTGGAGTGAGAAAGAGGTTGTCCCTTCCTTGTACATAATTTATTTACGTATCTATAAACAAGAGTTATTTTGCACTGCTATCAGTTATGTACAACTTATAGTCCAAAATAGTTCCCATGGAATTAGAAGCAGACAATCCCAGATAAGTGTGCTTTAGAAAAGGCATAGTTTTTTACTGAAGTATACATTTTTTTCCTTATACATTTAGACTAAATGCTCCTGGTGTGGGAACTCACTCACTAACTTCTCCCATGGATGGCTTGGATTACCTCTGAGAGAGTGGATTACAATGAGTTTCTTAAATATCTAACAATCCAGGCTGAATTAATACTAATTTAGCTTCAATAGTATACAAAAACTCTGCTCCTAATCAGCCCCATCCTCCTTATGTTGTTATTATCACATATTACCTTTTTTTTACAATGTGTCAAGAAGGAAACTTGGGTCTAATTGCAATTTGTCTTCCAATCACAACACAAATAACTCAAATTGGAACTTGACCCTATCTAATTTTCATGAAAGGGCATTAAACTGTGTCTCATGATGAGTTTAAAAAAAAAAGAAAAAGTCTGGATTTGGCAGTTGTAGAAAGATTTAGGAAGCCCATATCCTAGTTCCAGCTTTCTGACCAAAGAGGTGCGTTATCTCTGAGCTTCACTTTTCTTTTCTCCAAGATGGAGAAAGGGCAGACAGATGGCCTCAAAAGTTCCTTTTCGTTCTCAGTTCCTGTGATTCTACTTCTCATATCAATAGGATGTTTTCTGTTTTATATTACTGTGCCGGTTAATTTTATTTGTCAGCTTGGCTGGGCCATGGTGCCCAGGTATTTGGTCAAATATTATTCTGGATGTTTCTGTGAATATAATTTTTGGATGATATTACCATTTAAATCAGTGGATTTTGAATAAGTCAGATTACCCTCCATAATGTGAGTGGGCCTCATTCAATTAACTGAAGGCCTTAACAGAACAAAGACTAACCTCTCCTGAGCAAGGAGGAATTCTACCAGCAGACTGCCTTTGAACTTGAACTGCAGCTCTCCCGAGTCTCCAGCCTACTGGCTTAACCAGTCAGATGTTGGATTTGCCAACTCTCCACAGTACATAATGTGAACCAGTTCCTTACAACGGATTACACACACACACACACACGCATATTCTGTTGGTTCTGTTTCTCTGGAGAACCCTGATGAATACAATTGTTGTTTCGACAACAGAGAGTTGTTAAAAATAGATTTCTCTATGCTCTTCTGAAATCTGACAAAACTCATGATCTTCTGCCCATCTGAAGAGAAGAACAAAATTTTGCATACGATGTCTATTCAAAGGACCTTTCAGTCTTCTTTGATAAAATCCAATATATTTGTTGAGTACGAAAAAGAAAAGAGCATTCCTGAAAGTGATAGCTTGATTCTCTGATCTATGGCCTCTCATTGTTTGACACCAAGTGAAGGGGACTGACCCAGAGGATCACGAGCCTACAATTTCCTTCCCAACTTCTCAGTGAAGTCTGGCATTGCTAGGAACTAAAAAGGTAGAGTTATTATCCTTGGTTTTCACTACCATGGTCTTTGATCTTTCTCTTGTCCCATCTGAGACAGGATGGAGATTATTAAGTTGGAAACATCCATTTGACTTATGGATTAATTAAGGCCCAGGGGTAACCGGATGGGATGAGACTGAGGACGCAGATTGGGAATCAAGTGGCCCATTCCATACTGGCAACACATCAAGATCACTTAGGTAATGATACTAAGTGCATCAGTGATTTACTATGGAGCAAGAAATTTCCCAGCACTGCTTTTTTAAGCATAAAGCATGTCATGATGATATTGAGCTCTTGCAATGTGCTCGACTCTATTCACTATCATACAACATTCTTGTATGCTTTCTTATCTTTTTTTTTGTCTCTTTTTCTTGTTTAAACAAATAAAATTAAAGGGATAGTAGGGCCAAGTGGCTCCCTGAAGACCACAAAGCTAGTAAGGAGGAGAGACAAAAATCTAAGCCAGATTTGCTGACTGTAAGGTTCCCTATCTTTCCACTGCAACACAGCTCTGCTCCTGTGGCCCACTCTCTCTGTTACCCTCCTGTTGTGTGGCCATAAACAAGAGCTTCACACAGAATGCCAAATGAGAGATGATGCTGCGGGGAAAATGAAGGAAAAGAAACAGCACTTCTTAAAGCAGCTATCACTGGCAAGGGAAGCAATGTTCCTGTGAAAACATGGTATCCAAAATGCTTTATTGGTGGGAAGGTAGGAATCTTACACACAGACACACACACACAACTGGTAGGGTCTGTATTGCAGAACCAAGAGGATAATCTTCACGACTGTTGTGACTGAAGAAGAGTGCTAACAGATTTCTCCACATGGTATGCTACGTATGCCTGCTATAGAAAAGACTTATAATTTCACACTAAGGGTAAGCCTGATGGTGAATATGTACGTTTTTAGTAATTCAAATGAGTTTTTAAAACATGTATTATGGTCAAGACTCTCACCCCAAGGAGGCTGGAGAGGGGCCCCAGGAAAAAGAATCCCTAGCCTCTGCCCTTCCGTAGCTTTTTTTTTTTTTTTTTTTTTGAGATGTTGTCTTGTTCTGTCGCCCAGGCTGGAGTGCAGTGGCAAAATCTCAGCTTGCTGCAACCTCCACCTCCTGGGTTTAAGCAATTCTCCTGTCTCAGCCTCTGGAGTAGCTTGGATTACAGGCCCCCGCCACAACCACCACCTGGCTAATTGTTTTGTATTTTTAGTAGATAAGGGGTTTCACCATGTTCATAGGCTGGTTTTGAACTCCTGACCTCAAGTGATTCACCCGCCTTGGCCTCCCAACCTTCAGTAGCTTTTTATCCAGACTTACCAATAAAGAACTTACCAAGAATGTTACCAGACTTGCCAAGCAAGATTGAATTAGAGCTGGATGTATAGCCAGTCTGCCCCATTTTCTCCAAAGAAGGAGTGCTTAATTTCAACTGAAGAGTTGAGAAAGGCTTTATATGGTAGGTGGAATGTGAGCTGGACCTTGCAGGCAGAGAGCCACTCTGGTTGGCAGAAAATGAAGGGAATTGCACTTCCATCTTAGGAAACAGACATGAAAGTGTGGGATCATGTGTTTAGGGAGAAAGGAGAGCATTCGATGTGGCCACAGCACAGACAAGATAAGGAATGGTGGGAGACGAGGCCAGCTGTGTTTTATGCTAGGATAAGGAGTGTGGTGTAGATTTTTATTATGCTTCCCAGCGCCTCACTTCTCCATCCTGTAAAAGAATTACACATCTCTAGTCATTGCCATTGGACTTTTAGTGCCCATCATGGGAGGGGTACACATTTCTGCCCCACTGATATGAGACTCGGTCATGTGACCTGTGAACAGATGCCTTCAGGCCATTCTCTGTTGACAACAGCTCTCTCACTTTTTTCCCTTTGCCACCAGAATGGCTTATTCCATAGAGTAGCTGCTCCTCCAGCTGAGTCCTGGAATGAATGTGATCCATGGAGCAGACCTACAGTTGACCCCACAATGACCTATAGCTAACATGTAACGTGAGTAAAAAGTAAACCTTTGTTGTAAGTAACTGAAATTTTAAGGTTGTTTGTTGCCCCCAGCAAAGCTGACTAATAAATGTTTTTTACTTTATTCTCAAAAGCAATGGATTTTGTAAAAAAAAAACAACAAAAACAATTTTTCCCTTTCTGGCAGTCTCATGAATTTCAGTGCTGACCAAAACTTAATTTTAAATTTCCTACCGTGTTCAGATTCAATTGCTTTTTCCATATCAGGCATTCTGGAAGAATAGAATAACAATTAATTTAATACTCACTTTTTGTAGCCACTGGATCAGATTCACCTGGAATTCATGTAAATCTAATCAATAGCACTGTGGGCATCCAATGCTTTGTAGCTGATGGCAGCAGATACATCAATTCCTTCCAATTGTTGAGGATATAGAGCCAATTTGCCAGATAGGAATAAAGATTACAATTTAAACACAAAGTTTATTTTTCAGAGATGGAATATTCCACTCAGGCTCAGCAAAGAAATAAGTAGACAGATGTTTCATGCTGAGGGGAACACTAGGGAAATGGCTTAGTAATGCTGGCGATGATGCTGAAAGCTCACGCTGCCACCAATTTAAGTAAGTTCAAGGAGACTTAACCTTCATGAGACTGATGAGAAAAATTTGAGAATACATTTTGTTATTATTTACATTATTATTTGTATTATTTATGTATCACTGAGTTGAGCACTAACGAAAGTCACCATTCATGTAGCATGGGAAGGAGCATGCCAGGTGGAAAGTACAGAGACTTAAATAATATTAGGAATGATGATGATGATGATGACAAGATATAAAAAGAGAAAGAAAACGAGTCTGGAATCAGCTAAAACTCAATTACAAGAATGGCTTGCAAATTACTAACTATAGATTTTATGGGAAAGCTACTCTTAAATCTCTAAAACATAGTTTCCTCATTTCTCACATGGAAATAATATACCTCTCTGTTATAGTCATTACGAGGATAATATGAGATAATGAATGTAAAGTATTTGTCCTGTAACAAGTGCTCAATAAATGCTGTTGGAGTTTCTTTTTCTTCAACTTTTTAACATGCTCCCTCACATGAATGCTTTTTCCTAACCCTGTTCAAAAGCCCAGTCATCCTATAGTGCCTGTACTTACCAACTTATCAAAGCCTTCTCTGATACTCTACCTGTACTCGAAGCCTGTGATACTCTACCTTCTCTAAAATAGCAATAAAGGCCATAGGTGTTCATTTTTTTGAATTCATTCACTCATTCATTCATTCACCAAATATTTCCTGAGCACCTACTCTGTACCAGGCACTGTACAAGGTTCTGGAAATACAGCCGTGAACAAAATATCCCTTCTCACCGAGCTTACAGTATAGTAAGGATAGAAGGTAATAAACAAATAACAAGATGTAGTAAATCAAATAATGATAAGTACTAAGAAGAAAAATAAAATAGGGCAAGAAGAAAAGGGAGCGCCAGAGTGGGAGGGATACGATTTTGTGTCAAGGTCAAGGTCAAGAAAGGCCTCGCTGAGGGGACGCTGGAGTAGAAGGAATGAGCCATGGGGAACCTGTGTGATAAAATCTCAGGGTAAAGGATCTAACCCATGCAAAGGACCTGAGGCAAGCCTGACATATTCTAGGAAGGACACCAGTGTGGCTGAGCAGAGTGAGCCAGAAAGGGAGTGGTGGGAGATGAAGACAGAAAGGTAGGATCTAGTAGGTGATGTACAGGATTTTGATTTTTAATCTGAGAGACTCAGGAAGCCATGGGAGGGTTTTGAGGAAAAAAGTTACATTATTTTGCTTAGCTTTTTTTTTTAAAAAAAGGTTCACTCCATCTGCTGTGTTGAAAATAGACTTCAGAGGAATAAAGAGAGAAGGAAAAACAAAGTTAAGGGATTTTTGCAATAAGAAGTGAGAGATAATGGCAGCTTGGAAGAGATAGTAGTAATGGAGGTGTTGGAAAGTGGTCAGAGTTTGGACATATTTTGAAGAAGGAATTTCAAAAATTATCTGATGTGGTGCGAGGAGAAAGGAGTCAAGGATGACTCCAAGGATTTTTGTCTGAACAACTGAGAAGATTCAGAAGATAGTAGTAGGAGAAGTTTTTGAGTAGGGGAAGAATCTTCTGTTCATTTTGGCATCTGTTGACTTTGAGATGTCTGTTAGATAGCCAAGTGGAGACTGAGTAGGCAGCTGGATATGAGTCTGGTCTTCAAGGGGCGAAATCTAGGCTTGAAATATGAATTTGAGGATGAAATATATAAATAAAATTTAAAGCTATGATCCTGGAGAAATCAGTGAAAGAGTGATTCCTGGGGCACTCCAGTGGGCAGGCTTGGGAAAATAAGGAGGACAAGGAAAAGATACTGAGATGGAGCAACCAGTGAGGAGAAATGAGGGTGATGCCTCAGAAGCCAAGCAGAGAACGCATTTGAAGAAGGAAGTAAGCGATGGTGTAAAATGCTGCCAATAAATTGAATAAGATAAAGACTGAGAATTGGCCATTGGATTTGATCATGTGGAGGTCACTGGAGATATTGATAAAAGCAGTTTTTAGGGAGCAATTTTGAGAATGAAAGATTATGAGGAAAGGAATTGGAAGTAGTGGGCTTAAAAGTCTTGTTCAAGGAGATTTGCCACAAAGGGAGCAGTAGCTACAGGGGAAAGTTGGGTCAAGGAAGGTTTTCTCTGTGAGATGGGTGGTAATTCAGCATGTTTCTATGCTGCTGGCAGTGACTCAATAGAAAAAGAAATATTCTTGAGTAGGAAAGAGAAGAGATAATTGCTGGAAATAAGTTTGTGAATAGGCAAAAAAGGATGGGGTCAAGTGCACAGTGTTAAAGTTTGGCTTCAGACAGAAACCCAGCCAGATCATCCATAACATCAGGAAAGAAGGCAGGACATGGATGGACAGACAGTCAATTGGGAGAAGTGGGAGTTGGGAGAATAGGGAAGGTCTCGTCTGAGAGCTTCTATCTCTACCAACCCTACCCACATCCCCACCACCACCACCACAACCCAGTGAATTAGGAAAAGGTAAAAAGTTGGAGGAGGTGCTGGAGAGTTGAAGAGAGACAAGAACATGTACAGTGGTTGTAGGAAAGTAGAGGATTGAATGGATTGATCAGGACAATGCAGAAAGATTGCCAGCAGCTGTATGGGCTCACTGTGGTTATTAGTCACGAGTTTAAATTGAGATTTGTCAGTGTGATTGTGAGGATTTTCTCCAGCCACAATCAGCTTCAGGGATGCAGGGTGTAGAAGAGGATGGAAACTGGATTTAACCAGGGTTTTACCAAGCATACATGATGAATGAAAGGAAGGAAGAGGTACTGGAGGGTGAATGAGTGAGCAGTTTTTAATAATGGACCATAGAATGTAAGCTGAGTCTAGAAGGAACTGAAGATTTTATGGGAGTGAGAGATGGTGAATGGATGGAGCATAGGTCCTAGTGAGGTTGAAGAATTTTTGGAGTTGGAGTATCGAGGAATGGCATAGAAAGATGAGATCAGTGGGTCTAAGAGTGGATGCATGAAATGACCAGGTCTGGGGTATAACTATGGAGTAAGTGACTGAGGCGAAGCAGAGAATAAGATCATTAATCATCATTACCTGGGTATTATGTCCCCAGTAAGTACTTAGAGGAGAGGAACCATATCTTAAAAGTCTGTGCCTTTCTCCTCAAGCATCTAGCACAGTGCAATGGATTTCACAAGAGCTTTGTTAATTTTTTTTTTTCTTTTTTTGAGACAGAGTCACCCAGGCAGTCTCGGCTCTCTGCAAGCTCCACCTCCTGGGTTCATGCCATTATCCTGCCTCAGCCTCTCAAGTAGCTGGAACTACAGGCACTCACCACCATACCCAGCTAATTTTTGAGATCGAGTCTGTTTCTGTTGCCCAGGGCTGGAGTGCAGTGGCGCACCTTGGCTCACTGTAAAGCCCGGCCCCGGGTTCACGCCATTCTCCTGCCTCACCTCCCGAGTAGCTGGGACTACAGGCGCCCCGCCAAGCTGCCCCAGCTAATTTTTTCTATTTTAGTAGAGACGGGTTTCACCATGGTCTCGGATCTCCTGACTCCAGGATCCACCCGCCTCGGCCTCCCAAAGTGCTGGGATTACAGGCGTGAGCCACCAAGGCCTGCTTTTTTTTTTTTTTTTTTGGCAGAGACGGGGTTTCACCGTGTTAACCAGGATGGTCTCGATCTCCTGACCTCATGATCCACCCGCTTTGCTTCTCCTTTGGCCTCCCAAAGTGCTGGGATTACAGGCATGAGCCACCACACCCAGCCTGGGCTTTGTTAATTTTTATAAGTTGATGTTGAATGAGAAGTTTTACATCAACTTATAAACATTGAGGAATTTTTTAAATTGGGGCAATGAGACTCAAATTTTCTACTACAAACTACTATTTTCTGCACCACTCTGTCACCCAAATTATTGCCAAGTTTTTGGGATCAACTAAAGGGGATTCCTGGCCTTACAGAAATTAAAGTAATGATTTCAATTATTCAACGCCAACCACAGAGTTCCATGGCAGGAGGTCATTTGTAACTTGTGAAAGCACAAACTTGCACTTCGTGACTTTAAGCCTTAGCTGGTGAGTAAGACTAGCCAATCAGTTACTTAGCCTCTGTATCTCAGTGTGGCCATGTTATTTTACAGCTTTTATCAGATCTGCAGACACTCTCTAAAGAGAAGAAAACATTGTATGTAAAATTGCCTGAAAATCAAAGCAGTACTTTCATTAGGGCATCCATAGAGGCCTCTGCATAGAAACCACAAAAATGTAAAAACAACCAAATTTCACATCCATTTTATTTCAATGAGCTGACTGCTTTAATCTGCATTTCAGCATGTTGCTAAATACTCAGGCCAAAAAGTACCAAGCACTTGGTGGGGGGCGGAGGTTGGGGGAATTATCTTCAGCTCATTAGTGGCAAGCTCAGGAAAATAGAACAGAAAAAAATCTGGGGGATCATGGGCTGGGAGAATGAAAATACACCAAGGTTTTTAAAATAAATAAACACAATCTTGTCAAATAAAAGGTATAGCCATAACTTGCAGGGGAGGAATAATTGGAAGGCTGAGGCTTATAGTAATCAATCAAACCTGATCACACAGCAGCTTTGGCAAGGAAGAGAAATAGGGGCTGTAGTTAATGTCTTGGCAAGAGCCTGCTTCCTTTCCACTTGCCCTGCCCCGAGAGACAAGGTGTCCGGAGGGGTCAGACATAATGTTAACTACCTCCCCCACCCCCATGTGGTCCCTTGCAGTCCACAAATCTTGCTGACTGAGTTATCACAACCATCCTGTGCGGTAGGTATTAGTGTCTCATTTTGAGGATGTAAGTGGAGGCTGAGGGACCAGGCAATCTGCTTAAGAACATCCAGCTTGTATGTGGCAAAGTAGTGATTCAAACCACATCTTCTGGGTCCAGGCCAAGCTGTTTTCACACCCCAGCCAGCCCTGTGTCCATGGGTGTCTAACCTAAGGAGTATATGTCCTAGTTTATTTATAGTGCATTTTGATCAGGATTACCGTTTGAGAGGGAAGCACATCCCAGCATGAGTTGTTCAGCCTAGCATTCAAGAGGACTGAGTCTTCCTTCATTATGTCTCACGTCTGTTTCTTCCCCTTTTTCTTCTCACTGCCCTTCTTTACCTCATGCTGGGATATTGTGTCTAAGCTGAACATTCTGCCACTTCCACTTCTTTCCCCTAAACCAGTTCTTGTATTAATATAGATTAATTTTCCTAAGATACCAGCTTCATTACTGATTTTAAAATGTTTGCTGGCTGCTGTTCTCAGGATCAAGTACAAACTCCTTAGCTCAGTATTCAAGGCTTCTGCAATTTGGTCCCTAGTTATTTTGTAATTTTACATCCCCCTTTCTGCCCTTCGTCACCCCAGAATGAGCATATTTCCCAATCTGAACCCTCGTGTTCTGTGTTCACTCTGAATGCAGTGCCTGCATCTCTCTTCTACACCCATACATTCCACTTCTACTCTTTCAAAGCTAAGGTCCATTCTTACCGCCTCACGGCCTTCCCCCAACATTTCAGCTTATGTTGATTCTTTCAGGGCTAGTATGTTCTGTTTATCCCTCCAGGTCTGCTCTCCGTCCTCTCCTCCCCTCCACCCAGAAGCTGAGCAGCATTGACTGGCTCCCTCACTCCCCAAATACTGAACTCTCTCTCTCTGGTTTTCTTCCACTCAACACCCACCATTGTAAATAACTTTTTTAAACAATTAAACTCTCCTCAAATTACCCATTTGAATCTGCCATCTGCTTCCCGCCAGGACTCTGACTGATATCTCTCCATTCCTCTGTATGCTCACAGGCCTTATTTATTGCTCTAAGTCTTCTTGTACCATATCAAAGTCTGCTTTGAATTAATAGCTATTTTCCTCTGTGATTACATATTCCCAACTTGACTAAAGTTTCCTGAAGGCAAGGAATATGTATTATACTTTCATGTATGTGGAATATCTTCCTTACCACCTCCTACCCCAATAATACTTAGCACAATATACTAAGCAGTTAATAAGGACATTACAGGTCAGTGTTCAAGGATAATGCTAAGAAGGGGGATGGGGGTGGGAATCAAACTAGAAAAACCTTCAAGTCTTCACCATTTTCTTTATTTCAAAAATGAATAAGGCTTAATTTCCTTATTTATTATTTGTGAAACGGGGATTAGGTACATGCTCTTTCTACCTCACAGGAATGAAGCAAGAATGAAATCATGCAAAGCATATAAAAGTATTTTGCAAACTATAAAACATTGTGCTTTATAAACGTAAGTGATTATTACTTTTAGCAAGTTAATAGCTAACCAGCTATAAAGGCTAGTGTTTCAAATGATTGATGAGAGAGGAAAACTTCCAAAGGAATGAATGCACGATTAGGCCATGAAATTTGAAACTGTAGTAAGGAAAACACTTGAAAGTTTAAAGAATTTTCAATGAACAAAGCATTGGATATATTTTATTATCTTGTGTTCCTATTTTAAAAACATTCAAATTGGTTAGGAAAAGCAGGCCAGTTTAAAGCCTTAACAAACACACACTTGAAAGCATCCAATTACAAGGGAAATAGGTAATTGAGTGGGCGGGAATTTATGATGATTTACTGCACCTTCCTTCTCCACGTAATTGGTTCCAATTTAGTCTTGCTCAAAATTAAACAAAAAAAAATTTTTTTTTTTTTGAGACCCTCTGTCTCCCAGGCTGGAGTGCAGTGGCACAATCCCAGCTCACTGCAAGCTGAGCCTCCCGGGTTCATGCCGTTCCCCTGCCTCAGCCTCCCAAGTAGCTGGGACTACAGGCGCCCACCACCACGCCCGGCTAATTTTTTTGTATTTTTAGTAGAGACGGGGTTTCACCGTATTAGCTAGGATGGTCTCAATCTCCTGACCTCGTGATCCGCCCGCCTCAGCTTCCTGAAGTGCTGGGATTACAGGCGTGAGCCACCGTGCCCAGCTGAGCAAATTCTTATAATAACTAAAAGACATCTCCACTGGCCTCAGTTTACTTACCTCCTGGCTGGTGGAAGACAGCTACATTGAATGCTACCAACTTTAAGGATCTGACAACAAACATTCTGTACCTTAGAAATGGCATCTAAAAGATCTGGAAAACAATTTTCCAGGAATTAAGGAAGCAATCAAAGTTATTGTAAAAGGTACACCTATTTTCCACAACATTGATGAAGAATTAAATATTCAGTATAAAATACCTAGCTCAGTGCCTGATGCTGACATCTTTCAGTGGGGGTAGCTCCCTTCTCCCTTATGTTCAGATGTGTATATATCATATATAATTATATTAAACATGTAGAGTTAGAAATAAAAATTATACATAGGCTTAATTATAAATAATATTGCATATGTTAAATGTATAGCAACATAATACAGATTGTGCTTTTGGAAACTTAACTGAGAACAAAATCTACATGCTTTTAATTATAGTAAATATGCCATGCATTAAGGAAAATTAACATTTCTCAAAATTCGTAAGCAAGAGAGTTGCTGCCTAAGACAATCTGCTGGAAAACGAATTGTGATCTGTACAGTGTCTTTGTGCTTGCTGTGAATTGCAGACATGGGAGTGTTCTGAGTATTTATTTTATTAACTTGTCCTAGGCATTATAATTACTTGTAAACTCAATCTCTATAGACCTTATAAACATGCTTTCAGAAAAAAGATCATTGAATCAGTTGACAAGAAATGAGAATTATAGATACCCAGCTAAAAGGTATTTTTATTTTCTTGTAAACAGCTCACGAATAATGGGAAATTGAAGAAGGCATCAAACTAAATCCATCTACAGGCTAGATTTGAGCGAATTGGGATTTTTCAGGTTTCCTCCATCTCTTCTGCTTTTTCTTCCTGCTTTTCTTATTCCTCTGCTACTTTGTTTCTTAGGCTCTGCTTCCCTGCTTTTGGGAACAGTTGCCATCCAGTAGAGCATGTCTGTTGGGCTGAGCTCTAGCGCCAGGTCAGCACCAGCATAGACATGACTGACTTTTGGTTCAGGTGCTGCTCCAGGCTCTGCTCCAAGCAAATGTGGCCAGGTATTTGGTATTATGTAATACCTGTGTCTGAGAAATTCTCAAAGTGGCCTAGAGACATGGTTAGCACCAGCATAACTCACAGAATATAAGCACTCCAGGAAAATCATCTTAAAAAAAAATATCTTTAATTTTACATTGCAGGTGCATATATCTGTGGGGTACAAGACATATTTTGGTACAGGCATGCAATGCATAATAATCATGTCAGGGCAAATGGTCATCACCTCAAGCATATATCATTTGTGAATACAAACAATCCAATGATACTCTTTTAGTTACTTTAAATAGAGATGGGGTCTCACTATGTTGCCCAGACTGGTCTCAAACTCCTGAGTTCAAGCAATCCTCCTCCCTTGGTCTCCCAAAGTGCTGGGATTACAGGTGTGAGCCACCGCACCTGGCAATATTCTTTTAGTTACTTTAAAATGTAAAATTAAACTGTTATTGATGATAGTCGCTATGTTGTGCTATCAAATACTAGGTCTTATTCATTCTTTCTAACTATATTTTTGTATCTATTACCCATTCCCACTTCCCCTTCCCCTCACCCCTCCACTACTGTTCCCAGCCCCTGATAACCATCATTCTATTCTCTGTTTCCATGAGTTCAATTTTTAAATATTTAGCTCCCACAAATAAGTGAAAGCATGCAAATTTGTCTTTCTGTGCTTGGCTTATTTTACTTAACATAATGACCACCAATTCCATCCATGTTGTTAAACCTGACAAGATCTCATTCATTTTTACAGCTGAATAGTACTCCATTGTTTATAAGTACCACGTTTTCTTTATCCATTCATCTGTTGTGGGACACATAGGTTGCTTCCAAATCTTGGCTATTGTGAATAGCGCTGCAGTAAACAGGGCAGTGCACATATCTATTTGATATATAGATTTCCTTTCTTCTGGGTGTATACCTATCAGTGGAATTGCTGGATTGTATCATAGCTCTATTTTCAGTTTTTTGAGGAACCTTCAAACTGTTCTCCGTACTGGTTGTACTATTTACATTCCCACCAATTTCTCCAAATCCTCACCAGCATTTATTATTGCTTGTCTTTTGGATAAAAGCCATTTTAACTGAGGTGAGATGATATCTCATTGTAGTTTTGATTTGCATTTCTCTGATAATGATGTTGAGCACCTTTTCATATATCTGCTTTCCATTCGTATGTCTTCTTTTGAGAAATGTCTGTTCAGAACTTTGGCTCATTTTAAAATCAGATTGTTAGATTTTTTCCTATAGAGTTGTTTGAGTTCCTTATACATTGTGGTTATTAATCCCTTGTCATATGGGTAGTTTGCAAATATCTTCTCCCCTTCTATGGGTTGGCTCTTCACTTCATTGATTGTGTCCTTTGCTATGCAGAAGCTTTTTTTTTTTTTTTTTTTTTTTTTTTTTTTGTCCATGTTTGCCTTGGTTTTCTGTGCTTGTGGGATATTGCTCAAGAAATCTTTGCCCAGTCCAGTGTCTCAGAGAGTTTCCTTAATTTTTTCAGTAGTTCCATAGTCTCAGGTCTTAGATTTAAGTCTTTAATCCATTTTTATTTGAATTTTTATATGGAGAGAGGTAGGGGCCTAGTTTCATTCCTTTGTGTATGGATATCCAGTTTTCCCAACTCATTTATTGAAGAGACTGTCCTTTCCTCAGTGTATGTTCTTGGACCCTTTGTTGAAAACGAGGTCACTGTAGGTGTGTGAATTTGTTTCTGGGTTCTCTATTCTGTTTCATTGGTCTATGCGTCTGTTTTTAATGCCAGCACCATGTTATTTTGGTTACTATAGCTCTGTAGTATAATTTGAAGTCAAGTAATGTGATTCCTCTAGTTATGTTATTTTTACTCAGGAAAGCTTGGGCTCTTCTGGGTGTTTTGTGGTTCCATATAAATTTCAGGATTATTTTCTCTAATTCTGTTAAGAATGTCATTGGTATTTTGATAGGGATTTCTTTGAATCTGTAGATTGCTTTTGGAAGTATGGATACTTTAATACTGATTCTTTCAATTCATAGACATGGCATATCTTTCCATTTCTTTGTGTCCTCTTCAATTTCTTTCATCAATGTTTTCTAGTTTCCATTGTAGAGATCTTTCCAGGAAAATCATTTTGAGGTCACTTCTAAATCTATGAGTCTATGACTACCAATTTAGAATGAGATTCAATTAATATGTGTTGGATGACTATTGCATGCCAGCTGTTCTCACATATACAGTCTCATTTATTTCTTATAAAAATACCACAATACACTTTTACCATAGTTTATTGACTCTGAGATGCCAGTAGTTATAAGCTGAATCATTCTTTTATATACCATTAAGATAGAAAAATATTTCCAATTAAATTTTGATACAATATTCTCTTATCACTTAGCTTTTTGTTGTGTTTATCTCAAAAGAGCTCTTTTAAACTTATATAGACACAGCTTTTCATTACATATCATTTTGTGTGTATACTAAAGGGAAAATATAGCAAAATAAATTAGTAAAGGTTTTCTGAAAACCTCTTCACTTTCAGAGTCTGACTCTTCTGAATTACTTTTCTGTTGAGTTGTCCAAAGATGCCGAGGTTCTCGCACTTGATAGTGTCCTCTGGGCCATCAAGTGCATTGGTGATTTTTCTGTTCTTTAAAGAAAATATGACATATACACACCATGGAATACTATGCAGCCATGAAAAAGGTTGAGTTCGTGTCCTTCGCAGGGACATGGATGATGCTGGAAACCATCATTCTCGGCAAACTAACACAAGGACAGAAAACCAAACACCACATATTGTCACTCATAAGTGGGAGATACATTTAATAAATAAAATTCATGCCATGTTCATAGATGGAATGCTAAATATTAAAGATATCCATTTTCCTTGAAAAAAAAGAAGGACTCCACTATGTCTGATATTTTCTTTCATACTGCTTATGCATATTTTGCAAGTTTTGATGCTAGGACGTTGTTTTTGTCTTATCAGAAGTTGTGGAAAATTGTACACTCAAAACCAGGATGTACATCTCTTCCTCAAATTCTTCTTAAATGGTCAGAAGAACTATAGGTCCAGTCATGCCTTCAGGAATAACAATAAGTTCACACCTAGGCAAGCAATAACAGCCATGTCACAACTGCCCTGTGACTATCCAAGACAGTAAGATGCTGCTAATGGCAAGATGTTAAAATGCCAAAAGCATATCTTAGAATCAATAATAAAGGTATCATTACCATAGATGAGGCTCAGGGACATTTTACCTGGTTCCCTGTGAAAGAGGTGGGAAGAGAATTAAGTTATTGAGTATCTACTTGTTTAAGTGTCCCAGAAAGTTCATTTGTGTTATATCATTGAATGCTCAGGAAAACACTCTTTGAAATATGTATTGCTTTACAGATGAGAAAGCTAAGATTAGAAGGTGAAATAATTTCCCCATGATCATAGATCATCAAATGGCAGAGCCAGAATTTAAACCCAGATCTCTCTTGTTCTCAGCTAGACCAGTCCATAAAGGTTGGAGTGGGATTAGAAGACTGGACAAGAAAGACAGCTAAGACTCAGAGAAAGCACTCTTTCACAGACCAGCACACTGCCAGTATTAAGGATACACATGAAAGAGTGGATGAAGTTCCTTGGTGTCTGAGGTCTGGTAGTTAATGGAATCAGTTTCCAGCCCACTGGCTCACTGCTTTTTATTCCCTAGGCTAGAAATAGGGTCTTATCAGCTCTCAAAACTCTAGCACCCATCATACAGAGAAGTCACACTACACCAATTAGTTACATTCTTCTCCATTCTGCTTCTTATCTTTTCATCCAGCTTGCTGCAGATCTAACTATGACCTCCTGACTCAAATGACCTACTACTGAGCATAAAGCTTGTACTTTCTTTTTTGTTGTTTGGTTTTTGTTGGTGTTGGCGTTGCTTTGTTTATTTGGCCCTAAAGTATTAAAAGGATGTCATTTTATAATGTGATCCCAAAGAAATAATTTAAGTGAGCATTTTCCTTTCATTTTATTCAACATATAGACAATAATGAACCAAGAAAATGTCTATACTAGACCTGAAAAGAGCACAGCTGTTTCTGAGTGTTATACCTGAGGCTAAGATTTCTGCTGTGGGCAGAAGTGAATGGCTGGACATAAGATTTCATCATTACAGATTACATTGTTGCTCTGAGCTTCTGCAGCTCTTGACAGGCAGCCCGGAGCTGTGTGTCTAAAATGAAAAGCCAAAGGACAAGAAGTCAGTCCAAGATGGGGCTAGAGCTCTCCATGAATGGAAGTGTTTGATAAGTGCTCTGACTTCCCTTTTTGACACCCCTCGTCTACATTCTCTGTATTTTGACTCACTCCAGTTTGAAAACCTATTCTTTTGGGATACTTCACACAAAGGAACAACACTTCCCTTCAGTTCAGCAGATCAAGTTAGTGCAACAGCTCCAGACAGAAGGTCTCTGAGATGTGGGTGGGAGTTGTGATGAGTCTCCACAATTTTCCCATGAGACATTGATCTTTACATAAGACCATCTGAATGTGAACATCAGGACCCAAAGACTTTCACACAGGCAAACCAAAGTAAGGTGGCCAATGTTGTTGGAATGCCATGGTTGATAGTTGGGTCTCTAATGTTGGAGAGCTGGCATTAAACATATCTATAGGGAATGGGGTCTACCTAGCCTTGGTTCAAGGTTCAGTAATGGTGATTCTAGGTACAGGTCAGTAGGAATCGTTGGAGGGTGTGTGTGTGTATGTGTGTGTGTGTGTGAGAGAGAGAGAGAGAGAGAGAATGTGGAGTTCTGACTGAGAAGGTGCAGCGCAGGAAGACCATGCTGAAAGGAAAACTAGAAGCTATAATTGGAGGGGGAAAATGTAAGCAGATATAGGTTATTGTGGCGCTTTAGATAATCTTACTCCCTCATTCTCCGTGTTTTACCTTCATAAACCCTTTTTCATTTTCCTCACTGGCCAATTTATTCACTCAATAGATACTCATGGAATTTCTATGATTCTGCATTCACTTTGCTCAGGGAAAAGGTTCATTCTCATTCAATTTCTTTCTGGAAAAGAGAACTATTCTAAATATGCCTCCACATATCCCCTCTGGAGTGCACTATAGACTCTTTACTGCATCATCTCACTCTTCAAGACATTTCCTTCTAGAAAGGCTCAATAGACGCTCAAATGCCTCCCACAAAGGAAGTCTGAGGCAAGATTTAGACCCACCATCCATCTGGAGGCACACATTGTTATCTCTGTGCTGAAAATTCCAAATAAGGCTATGGCATAACAGTCTGAGAGATTTGCCAGTTCTAAATGACTGATTTGCCCTTCCACTGGCATCCCATTGCCCTTAAAATCAGGGACAGGAAAAAACGTTTAAAAGAAGGGAGGGAGTTGGGGGTGGAGAAAAGAACAAAAAAGGGAAAAGAAGGGAAAGGATGGGGAGGGAAGAGAAAGAAAGAAAAGAAAATAGCCATTTCACCCTGCTGGTAGGAGAAGAATAATTCACTGAGTTACGAAAGCATCCTAATCCAGGGTCCACTTGTGTGTCTGTATGCATATGTGTGTGTGTGAACATGTGTGTGTAAAGATGAAAATGAGTACATGTAGTTTTTGTATTGCTTCAGAAATTTATTAAAATTAATCACTTTTGATCCATGACCAAAGTGCTATTTATGTGCATTACAGCTAAGGTATGACTACATTTAAATTACCAAATAAGCCAAGCTGAATAATCTCTACAACTGAATATGAGATGCTCCCTTTTTCTTGGCTCTGATTTAGCATTCCTTGATTGAATTACTGATAGTTCTGTTTCAAGTTAGACCAACTTCTTCTCTTCATCAAGGGTCAATTTTGGCTCAAAGAGACCATATATTTTCAACTTCTCTTCAGATTGAATGTTTTGGCAACTATACTAGTACTGATGGTAATTATCAGGCTGAGATAAGGTCCAAAGTCATCCTGTATAATAATTAGCACTCTCTCCTCCAATTTGACTTTCAATCTTATGGTCAGTCAGAGACTCTGCAAAGCTTTGCAGGGACAGATATATCACTGCTGTCTTGATGTGGTTTGTCTGTGTCCCCACCCAAATCTCATCTTGAATTCCCATATGTTGTATGAGGGACCTGGTGGGAGGTAACTGAATCATTGGGGCAAGTCTTTCCTGTACTGTTCTCATAACAGTGAATAAGTCTCACAAGATCTGATGGTTTTATAAAGAGGAGTTCCCCTGCACAAGCTCTCTCTTTGCCTGCGGCCATCCATGTAAGAAGTGACTTGATTTTCCTTGTTTTCCACCATGATTGTGAGGCCTCCCCAGCCACATGGAACTGTAAGTCCATTAAACTTCTTTTCCTTTGTAAATTACCCACTCTCGGGTATGTCTTTATCAGCAGTATAAGAATGGACTAATACATGTCTCTATATCTAGGAGTTGTGGCACCTGTTTCTCTCATTCTGAGTTTTCATAGACTCTTGTGCAAGAAATTCTGCTTGAAAGAATTCATTTTTGCATTATTGATCATTCTATTATATTTATTCAAATTGCTTGATACATGAATATTATTAGTGAGTTACCACAGGCATTGCAGTTACTTGTGTGCAAATTTATTATACTTCCACAAGTTATAGAACCATGGGGGATAAGAACTTTGCCATTCTATTCATCTTTCTGTGCACTTAGTAGATACTCAGTAAATGTTGCAGAATCTATGAGTAGTTGTTATTTCTAAATGAATGCTCTTCTAGAATAAATAAAAATTTTCAGGTGTTGACAAATGGTATTCTCTTTGGTATAAACCAGTTCTGAATTGCTGAGTAGTTTGGAATTTGTTTGATGTTGTCAGTTTGGGCACAGCATCATTATTTCCAGCAACAAGTACCATCTTTTAAGTGGTTATCTATCTGCCAAGCACTGTGTTTAACATATAATTTTTTCTAATCTACTAAATAATCCTGGATATAAATTTTATTATTTTCATTTTAAAGATAAAGAAAGTGAAGCTTAGAAAGGTTAAGTAACCTGACCAAGGTTACATACATAAACAGTGAGTAATGTTGCTGGGATTCTTACCACAGCAGGTCTGCATTTATCTCCTACATCATCATACCTCTCATAACCCAACTGTAAGGAAAAAAACAGAAACTCCAAAGATTATTTGAGATGTGTAACTTATGCAGTGTGTAGCTTTTCTGGAAGCAAAATTGTTTTACCTTTATATAGCATTTTAGAATGTATTAAGTACTTACTCATATTATCACTTTATTTGATCTTCACCCAAACCTTCTGAGATATTGTTTTTATTTTTATAGTTCAAAGAATGTATAGATAATTTTACTGGATCAGAAAGACTGGAAACTTGCCCCAGGACAGAAGTAGCAGAGCCAGAACTAATCACAGGATTTTTGTGGTTTCTACATGATTTAGCATCCCAAAGATAGCAAGGAATCCTGAAAGACTGAACAGAGAAGCAGTCAGCTGATGGGCTCTAGTCTAACACTATGAAAACAGAATCGAAAGTCAAATATGTACCAGAATGTAATGCTGAATGTAACATGTACATTCAAAGAACATATATAGCAACCACACTTCAGTGCTGATTGGGCATGGTTTCCATAGCAATATGATTTATTTCCAGTAGAATTTTTCAACTTAAAATAGTAAGCTTCCCCTCATTAAAAGAAATAAATAAAAAGTTCATCAATATTTGTTTTTCCATTATACACAGATCAATGCCTGGTTACGGCAAAAAGATAGCAATTCCCATCAGAGAGCAAAAAGGAAGTAAAGCTACCATTGTTGATCTGGAACTAAATGGATTCTTGTCCATTGTGAGGAGCAGCAGCCCGCAAAGCACACGAATGCCAAACATGTTGCACCAGGGCTACAGGTCTGGCTCCTTCATACCTACACTGTACTATAATGCACAGATGTTTACATTGGTCTTCCTTAAGTAGAAAAAAAAATTAAAGAGGAAGATGAATGATTTTCTTCTAGCTTTCTGTAGGGCTAAGGGAACACTTAGCCTTGAATGGGGCAGAGAAGTCAAGAACTAGAAGAAAACAACAATAATAAAAGTTAACATTTATTGCATTCTTACTTTGTGCTGGATGCTATTCTAAGCTTCTCCAATGAATTATCTCAGTTACTCACCCCAACAGCCCCATGTGGTAGGTACTACAACTCTCCCTAGTTTACAGATGTGCAAACCAACGCACAAGAAGTATCTTGTCCAAGGCCTCACATTTGGGGATTGGCAAAGCTAGGGTTTAAGCTCTGGAATTTTGGCCCTCAAAACAGAACTTTTAATTCCTTGTCTACACAGGGAAGGAAATTAAAAAGAGAAACCTTCGTGCTCAAGTTTCTACAGTGTCCTGCGTGACCAAACTTGAGATCTTAAGCTACAGGTTCACTGGGATTTCCATTATCCCAGGCTGGCTCTTCACCCACAGATTAGGGTGCTTGGAGAATGAAAAGAGACTCACAAGAAGCAGAGCCATGAAACTGATAAAGGCATCTGTTTTTCTAATGCTTTTTCATAAACATATGAACTCTAATTTCAAATACATGACTTTCTCCAAAACTCCCTCTACAGCTCAAAGTCTGCTGAAGCCCAGATTTTGGTGGAGCTGCAATTTGATTAGCTGATAATAATTATTTCAAGTTCAAGCTTCTGATTTGAACTTGAAATAATTTGCCATTCAGCAATTGTTGTATTTGGAGAAATAGGGTCTGATCCACATTCCTTTCAGCCAAGGAGTGATGATATAGTTCAATGGCTGCATTCCACACACCAGCTACCTTTGCTGACCTTGCGGGTAAAAATATCTTGATTAAAAACGAGCACTTTGGCAGCTACTTGATGAGAGCAAAAACCAGAAAAGTTTTTCTGTGAACTGGAGTAAGAAGACAAATATTGGGGAAGCAGTTTTGCATAGCAATTAATAATGTCACTTCTTCAGGAGGGTCAAATCTCGTTTCTACCATCTACTAGTAACCTTGAACAAGTTATGTAACCCTCTAAGGCTCAGTTTGCTCCTTTATAAAATGGGGCAAATAGTACCACCCTCATAGTGTTGTAGAAATTAAGTGAGATAATAAATATTTAGCAGTTAGAATGGTATCTGGCACACTATAAACCTCAGCCCTGGCTTCCTTTACCTTTGCATGCCAATGATACTAAACTTTTTGAAGTTGTCCAAACATACCATGTTATATAAGGTATCAGTGCCTTTCTGCTTTGCCTGGAAGGCCTATCTCCTATATATTCTCTTGAAAAATACCCTTCAATCGCTTCTCAGCCTTTTGGCTAAGATCAAGTGAAAAATACCCTTCATTCTTCAAGTTCAGCTGAAGTTACTCATGTCTCACCCAGGCAGTCTTACATATCTCTTCTATCCTTCCACTGTTTCTAGTAATCCACTTTATAATGCTTATTTAAACTGCAAAGATTTGCCAGAATCTCTTTCTCTTCATTCAACTGTTTGAGGATATATTAATCCTCAAGGCCCAGCATAGAGCCTGGCTCATGATGGACACTCAGTAAGTAGTTGTATTCAACAACAACTACTTACTGTATTCAACAACTACTGAATTTCAGTATGCAATCCAGTCATATTCAACAAATTAAAATGATAAAATCTTCAGGAGGTAGTAACGATCTGATATGATCAATCAGAAAGGCTCTAACCATGAAATCTAAAGTACATTCCCATTTTGGTTTTAATTGAACCCCAAAGCTTTAGAAACTATAGTCCCATTAGACCCAGAAAAGATTATAGATACTTTTGTAATGAGTCCAGTGAAGCAGTTACGGTGGCATCTGGCACACTGTAAGCCTCAGCCCCTGCTTCCTTTGCCTTTTGCATACCAATAATACTGAACTTTTTCTCAGCCTGAAAAGGAGGCTGAGATCTTGACCCAACTTCCACTGGAGAAATTTCATAGAATCCAAATTCTTATTTCATGTCCAAATCAGCAAATAATAATTGATATTTTTGCCATCTAGTAAGTTTAACAAATAATAATGGACCAGGAGACATTGATGTACAAAAATACATTTTCTTAGTCTATTTTGCACTGCTATAAAGGAATGCCTGATACTGGGTAATTTATAAAGAAAAAAAGGCTTATAATTGAGATGATTTGGCTCATAATTCTGATGTCTGGAAAAGTTAAAGATTAGGCATCTGATGAGAGCCTCAGGCTGCTTCCACTCATGGCAGAAGGTAAAGGGGAGCCAGTTTGGGCAGACATCACATGCCGAGAGAGGAAGCAAGAGAGAGAGGAGAGGTGCCAGGCTCTTTTTATCAACCAGCTCCCTTGGGAACTAATAGAGAACTCACTCCTCACCCTAACCTCCACCTCCACCCTCAGGGAGGGTGTTAATCTGTTCCTGAGTAATCTGACCCCATGACCCAAATTCCTCCCATTAGGCCCCATTTCCAACATTGAGGATCAAATTTCAACATGAGATTTGGAGAGGACAAACAGCCAAACTATAGTACACATCAAGAATAACTAGAGTATTTTTTTTCACGCTAAACTGAGGATCTATGGAAATAGCGATAGCCCTTTTATTGTTCCAAAGGGACATCCAGTTGTTGAGCAGCTTCACTGTAATGGAAACAGAGCTAAGACCTAAGTCTGGAAACCAGCCCATCCACACAGTTCATAGCTCCCCAGGTCTAGACTACTGTAGCAGGGAGGATGAGAGCATATTGAAAAGGGCAGAATATTTCCACTTTTCCTGAATGAGATCTGAGAGGATATGCACTAAAAAAATACCTTGTAAAGTCACACTGCAGAACACCCCCACCGCACCCCAATCCCATGTAGCCTATTGACCAGACTATATAAAGCTGTATCAGCTCACAACCAATGGAGAGAGCCAAAATCATAAGTACCAGGCAAAGGCCCCAGAGCAGAGGGAAAAGCAAGGCTTTTTCTCAGGCAGCCTCCATCAGAAAAGCCAGATTACACAGGGTGTCTGCAGGCTTGAGAGGGAAGTTTTGAGGTTCCACAAAATGACTTTACAGACTAAAATTGCTTTTGTATACATCCATCTACAATGTCATGGTCAGAAGGAATGTGTGTGTGTATACACATAAAAACACATACCACATTTTCCTCAAGATACAAAACAATCTGATACTTTAAAAAAATCAGTACTAGGAATGCAAAAGTGTGTCCAGTTGGAGTCCACAAAATCCAATTTACATTTCTCATCACTTTTCCATGTGGCTGTTTTTAGGTTTCCATGGGAGGACCATGGGTATTCCCTACTCTGATATTTCCTTCCATGGGTGGTCAGTGAGAGTGAAGCTCTACTGTTTATCTGCTCCTTCAATGGTTCCTCTCCAATAAGAGTGGCTGATCTTATTGGTGACTTTAGGAAAGGAACTAGGCACAAGTAGCTCAGTCTTTTCTCTCTCCTTCCTCTAGGGAGTTGACTGCTCACAGAAAGCAAACATTCTGTTCTAATTCTGTGCTGTAAGCTTTGCAATAAGAGGCTCCATACGAGAAGGGTGGTGGTTGTCCAGCTGGGCTTATGACATGTGGGTAAGTCTATCAGATTCTGGGTGCAGCATAGGAAGTTAATTCTTCCTGCACCAAATCACATTCACCAACCTAATCTATACCAGCAAAAAAGCTGATATGTTGGACAGCTGCCTGATTGGTTCAATTTTGAACCAATTGGTTCAAAACTAGATAGAAGAAAAGGAGTATATGGGCATACTTCAAAAATATTGTGGGTTTGGTTCCAGATCACCACAACAATGAAATCTTTTTTTCTCTCAGCAGTAGATCTCAGCAATAGACTTAAAATATTCAGTAAACTATGCTACAAACAGATGTGCTGTCATTCAGGCTTTGTTTTTCCATTTATGAAGCACAGGCAGAGTAGGTTTAGCATAAACCTTAAGAGCTTTAGGATGTTTGGAATGGAAAAAGAGCATTGGCTTCAACTTAAGGTCACCAGCTGCTTTAGCCCCTAGCAAGAGTCAGCCTGTCCTTTGAAGCTTTGAAGCCAGGCATTGACTTATCTTCTCTAGCTATGAAAGTCTTGTTCCAATAGAAGACTGTTTCATCTCCATTAAAAATCTGTTGTTTTGTGTAGCCACCTTGATCAATTATCTCAGGTAGATCTTCTGGATAACTCACTGCAGCTTCTACATGAGCGCTTGCTGCTTCACCTTGCACTTTTATGTTATGGAGATGGCTACTTTCCTTAAACCTTATGAACCAACATCTGCTAGTTTTGAACTTTTCTTCTGTAGCCTCCTCACCTCTCTCATTCTCGATAGAATTGAAGAGAGTTAAGGCTTTGCTCTGGATCAAGCTTTGGCTTAAGGGAATGCTTACTGGGGAGTTGAACAGAGGAGGCTTCCAGGGGGAATAGTGTGAATGTGTGATCTACTGGACGTCACATGGCTGAAGAGTGATATCACCGTAGCTCATGGATAGAGGGGAAGGAACCCAGATGGATGGGCCAAAATGGCTCCACCAGGCTGGGTCACAGGGTGACACCTTAGCCTGGGTGTCAGGCTAGATGAAGACCTCATAGACTTCATAGAGACACTCCAGATGCACAGGCTAAGGAGGAAGTTTGGAAAGGAAAGGCTCTGACAGAGCAAACAGATGGCATTGAGAAATCTTCTCAAAAGAGCTAATGCATCATCCTCTGCTTTGGTTTTACAGATGTGATTACATCAACTCCCAAGGATGAGAGAATTTGCCACAGATCAACAAGCATTTTCAAACAATAAAAATTGTATTGTATTATCTCACCAATTTTAAGGTAATGAGTGAGCATGGCAAATTCCAATTTTCATCAGGAGAAAGACGAAATAGAATGTATTATTTTTGTATGCATGCTTACATGTCTAAAGATTTAGGGTTTTACATAACATGCTATGTTTTTTCCATTTTCAGACACACCCAGATGTTTTTAATCTATGCAAAATAATGATGGATACGTGCTACCTTCTTCAACTAATTTTCAAGATGTATTTATATAAAATAAAAGAGTCTTTTAAAGCACAACTTTTTTCAAATGTATTTGTTACTGCACCTTTTGCCCTGGAAAATTATTTTTCTATCTTTATTTTTATTTTTTATTTTTTTTGAGACAAGGTCTCACTCTTGTCACCCAGGTTGGAGTGCAGTGATGTGATCACAGATCACTGGAGCCTCGACCCCCACGGGCTCAATTGATCCTCCCACCTCAGCCACCTGAGTAGCTGGGACTACAGGCATGCACCACCATACCAGCTGATTTTTAAAATTTTTTGTAGAGACAGAATCTCATTATGTTGCCCAAACTAGTCTCAAACTTCTGGGCTCAAGCCACCCTCCCACTCAGCCTCCCAGTGTGCTGGGATTACAGGCATAAGCCACCACACTCAGCCTTATTGTTTTGCTCTTTAGAGTTAAGATACCCAAACTTCAAAAATATTGTTAATTTTGTACAAGTTAAGTCTCAGAAGTTTTGGAAACAATCGCCTTCTGTAATATATGTAAAATATTATACAGTGTCTGGCATACAGTTAGTGCTAAATGAAAGTTTTTCCCTCCCATCTTCCTCCTCACTTACCTCATTGCCAGGGGCCATTTGGGAAAGAACCCCACCTTCTCATCCTTCCTGCATTGGCGTTCCCATTCCATTCCCATCCCTAATCTCCCTGAAGACACGAAAAATCTTCAAGATATTTCTGCTTAAATTGCACCAGGTGCTGAGAATGCAGAGATGACTCAGTCCTTGCCCAAAGAATCTGACAGCCTAGAGGGGGAGAAAGGCATGAAAACCTTTAACAAACTCAGTCAGACACTTGTCTGTCTGTATCTAATTCTATGGTTTTCTGTTACATTATGCTGTGATCTTCTCATCTGGCTAGCTCTCCACTGGTTTTCTTCTTCCTTGGACCACTCAGTCTGATGAATGGGGTCAGCCCTTATAAATTAGGCCTGCCTCATACAGCCCTTCAAACTAACCTGCAGAAGACTAACAGCTACATGGTTAGGCTTAATAGAGTCCTTGAACAGGCTTTCTAAACGAAGGAGAATCTGTTCTTAAATTGAAGAGGGAGATAGTTTTAAAAGTAAGTATTTGTGTAGCAAAGACACCTGCCTACTCACAATTTGGATTTTAGGAAACAATTTTTCTCACTTCCTTTCATTTTTACCCATCAAACCTTCCATTTAATAAGTATGTATGTGTGCCTGCCTTGGGCCAGGCATTGTATAGGGTTAAGATGAGTTGAACATGGTGCCTGCCCTCAAAGAGTTCATGGCCAAGGAAAGAAGAAAGGCAAGTCAACAGGAGATGAGAGGGGAGTGTGATGAAGGTGATGGCAGAGTCATGCACATGGAGCTTCAGAAATACAGAGGAGATTCACTTCAATCAATTGGGTAAAATTTGTTCCTTCACAATGTGTCCCTGGCCAAGTTAATCTCCATTACTGTAAGAGCAGTGATCCTGGCACAGAGAATAAGAAGGTTATTTTTCCTGATTCCAATTTGGCTCCCAGGAAAGCAGAAGTGGTATGTCTTAAAGTTTGCATTCTTACTGCTAAAGCAGTTAAGGTTATTAAGATGTTGGTCTCAGTCTGACAGTCTTCTGGACTCTGTATTCAACATCCCTGAGGACATCTTAGGATGTGCATCTCAAGAAATGGCAGCAGGACTGTCAATGGTATAGTCAGAGCTCCTCCCAATAAAGTCTGGGTTTAGAACTGATTTTGTCCACATTGAACAGAAACTTATCCCCTCATATTTTTTCTCTTGGTCCATCGGTATCCCACTAACACTTGGTGTGCATCACCACCTCTTTGCTTACTGCACCTCCAAGCTGGAGTCGATCAAGTAGAACATCTTCATTTCCCTCTAATTCTTTCTCTCTCCCCCCACCCCATCTTTTTTTTTTTTTTTTTTTTTTTTTTTTTTTTGAGGCAGGGTCTCACTCTGTCACCAGGCTGCAGTTCAGTGTCACCATCAAGGCTCACTGCAGCTTTGACATCCCAGGCTCAGGTGGTCCCCCCACTTCAACCTGTTGAGTAGCTGAGACCACAGAAGCACTCCACCACGCCTGGCTAATTTTTGTATTTTTTGTAGAGATGGGGTTTTGCCATGTTGCCTAACCTTCTAATTCTCTTTTTCAAAGGTATGTCCTCTAACTCTTTATTCTCGTATCACGATGGATGAGCCGAGGGGGCAAGGAGACTCTATCACCTGATTAGAGTTCAGAGAACTAAGAGATATGGCATTTCCTCTCTTGGGTTCTACCACTGCTCTTTTTAAAGTAAGAAGCTTTGTAGTGCTGGGGGTAAATCTGGGGTTGGAAGAAAAGACCTAGGCCAAGCGTTGTGGCTCATGCCTGTAATCCCAGCACTTTGGGAGGCCAAGTCAGGTGGATCACCTTAGGTAAAGAGTTTGAGACCAGCCTGGCCAAGATGGTGAAACCCCGTCTCTACTAAAAATACAAAAAAAAAAAAATTAGCTGAGCGTGGTGGCATGTGCTTGTAATCCCAACTACTCGAGAGACTGAGATTGAAGAACCGCTTGAACCCGGGAGGTGGAGGTTGTAGTGAGTAATCACGCCACTGCACTCCAGCCTGGGCAACAGAGCAAGACTCCATCTCAAAAAAAAAGAAAAAAGAAAAGACTCAGTAAAGGCCCTGGAACCTGGAAGATAGGGGAGACCAGAACCTGGAAGTGGGCCTGGCATGGCAGAGCTAAAAGTTAGGAGGTAGTCTCATCAACCAAGCCAAACTTAGCATGAGATGGAGAGATTTAAAGTGCTTAAAAATACATTAATTTCTTAAAATAACATTTAAACAGGCCAGGTGCAGTGGCTCATGCCTGTAATGAGCCACTTTGGGATCATTACACTTTGGGAGGCTTTGGGAGGCTGAGGCAGGCAGATCATGAGGTCAGGAGATCGAGGCCATCATGGCCAACGTGGTGAAACCCCATCTCGACTAAAAATACAAAAAATTGGCGGGGCGTGGTGGCAGGCACCCGTAGTCCCACCTACTCGGGAGGCTGAGACAGGAGAATGGCTTGAACCCAGGAGGCGGAGGTTACAGTGAGCCAAGATCACGCCACTGCACTCCAGCCTGGGCGATGGAGCAAGATTCTGACTTAAAGAAAAAAAATAAAAAATAAAAAACAAAAACAAAAAACCTTTTAAACATAAATAGAAATCAAGTTTAAAATATTTTATGCTTTGACACCGACAATTGTTTTATAAATTATTTAGCAATTATGAAATTTTTGGTAATGTTTTACAAATTACTGGAGTTGCTGGAAGCATCACCTAAGGTTTTAAGGGAGAGCTATTTATGAATGTAGGGGCGCTTCAAGCTTCAAGTTTGTCATAAACAGCTCCTCCTTAAAACCTTAGTGAGAGTAAGAGCTTCTCAAAAACTATTTTTTTTTTCTTATTGAAAAAAGATTTTACACTACTGTGTGATTCTGGTGTGACTACAGTGTTGCTTCTGCTTTTGCCTTGTTGGGGATAGGGAGAGACGCCCCTCCCAGGAGGGGAGGAGAAAGACACTGTGTTTTTCTCCCTCTACTCACAGTTTCTCTTCAGTTCAATGAACGACAACAAGACTAAAATAACAGAGCAATAACTGCAACTATGTATTGCTATAAGAATAACTATCTTACTTCATTGCAGAGTTAAGCTGCTTATAAGCCTAGAGACTTCCATAGCAAATCAAAAGGGAAAAAACTAAGATATTTGCATGACTTTTTTTTGATATGAACAGACACTTCTCAAAAGAAGACATTTATGTGGCCAAAAAACACATAAATAAAAGCTCATCATCGCTGGTCATTAGAGAAATGCAAATCAAAATCACAATGAGATATCATTTCACGCCAGTTAGAATGGCAATCATTAAAAAGTTAGAAAACAACAGATGCTGGAGAGGATGTGGAGAAATAGGAATGCTTTTACACTGTTGATGTGGGTGTAAATTAGTTCAACCATTGTGGAAGACAGTGTGGTGATTCCTCAAGGATGCAGAATTGGAAATACCATTTGACCCAGCAATCCCATTACGTGTATATACCCAAAGGATTATAAATCATTCTACTATAAAGACACATGCACACGTATGTTTATTGCAGCACTATTCACAATAGCAAAGGCTTGGAACCAATCCAAATGCCCATCAATGACAGACTGGCACATATACACCATGGAATACTATGCAGCCATAAAAAATGAGTTCATGTCCTTTGCAGGGACATGGATGAAGCTGGAAACCATCATTCTCAGCAAACTAACACAAGAATAGAAACCAAACACTGCATGTTCCCACTCATAAGTGGGAGTTGAATAATGAGAACATATGGGCACAGGGAGGGGAACATCACACGCTGGGGCCTGTCAGGGGGCTGGGGAAAAGGGGATGGATAGCATTACGAGGAATATCTAAAGTAGATGACGGGTTTATGGGCGCAGCGAACCACCATGGCACATGTATACCTGTATAACAAACCTGCATATTCTACACATGTATCCCAGAACTTAAAGTATAACTTAAAAAAGAAACAACTGAAAGAAAATGCAGAAAAGTACCTTAGCAGTTTCTATCTTGTCCATAAAAATATAGAAAATTTTAGGGACCATAACTGATGAGGTTTAATGAATAACATGCTAAAAACATACATAGATGTTTATTTCTGTAAATCTTGCTCTATAAGAGTAGTGTTCCCTAATGTTCTTATATCTATTTTCAAAATATCATATTTTACAAGATGATAGCTGGGTAGAAAAGCAGGTTTTTTTTTCTCAGTTCACTTACCTGCTGTACAGATTCTCTGACCAAAACTAAAGTACCTCAAGTGACCTCAAGTCAGGATATACAAATTGCAGGAACACTCTGTAATGGGTTTGGGATTAGCACATTCTTAAGTAATGAATTTGCAAACTTAAATATAAAATGGCAAAGGGTACTCAGTAAATGACTATCTCAATAATAATATGTCAAACTTACAGTGATCAAAACATCTTGATGATTGAACTTAAAGCATTGGGGCGGGGGGGAAAACCATTATCTTTGAACTCTGAAGGCAGTAAACGTGAATAAAAGTCTTGCCAAAAATTATTTTGGAGGCCAAATGGTGCCTTCTATGGTATTAATTGTCAGAGCTGAAATCAAAGTCAAAGCATTCTCTGAGAAAAATGAAATTTGTCAACCCTGAGAATGATACTGATTTTTTTTTCCTGAGGTATGTGTAGATAATTCAAAACTGTAAGCTGGTTTTATCCTTTGGAATCACATATCTTGAAAGACGCTAGATCACAAGAAAGCCATTCACTGCTCTCTTGCCTTCATGGACACTGGCCTTTGGAACCCAGCCACCATGCTGTAAGGAAGCCCAAATAAGACCAGGCAAAGAGACCACATTGGGAGGCCCCATATAGGTGTTCTGGCCAACTGAGCCCAGCAGAGACCCTAATCTACAGTATCCACTGCCAGGCATGTTGAGTGGAGATACCTCCAGATGACCCCAGCACCAAACTCTTGAATCTTTACAGCTGAGAAGCCCCAGACGTGTGGAGCAGAAATAAACTGTCCTTGACATGCACTCTCTGAATGACTCACAGAATCTATGAATATTATCGAATGATTGTTCCATCCAGCTTAGTTCTGGGGTGGTTTCTCACGTAGCGATAGTAACTGCAAAAATATCTTTAAGTCTCCCAGTCCAGAGACGCTCTGTTATAGTATCCTGAGAACAAATCTCCAGTCTCAATGCACAATAGAAGAGAAGCAAATGTCAGCCATTTGGACTGAGAATCTAACAACTTCTTTAATATACTTTCAGTTATGCTTATCTTTAATCACACACATACTCCCACTTCCAGAGGTCTTGTTGCTATCAATTCTTAAGCTTTTTGAGGGGTCTGCTAAATTTTTTCTCATCTTTCCCTTCTGCCAGCTCAGGATTCCACTTTCTTGGCCTCTAAGGTCATTCCTTTAGTTCCCCAGCTTCCATGATTTTATTGCTGTAGTCTTCTCTTCCATTTCCTTTTCTTGAGAGTTTATACTTTACAAAAATCATCTTATTGATGTACTAACTGAATTTGTGGAGGAAATGGGATTAAATGAACATTTTCAATTTACTGTCTCCAATTAGAATTTTACCTAGCACTTGTATATCTTTTCTGGATGTTATGACTCTGTTTTCTTTTATTTTTTAATTAAAATCAATTACTCAAGAGTGCTGGATGTAAGAAGGCTTGTGCTTTGTTGAAAACAGCAACAACAACAAAAATCTTTACACCAACTATCTTTTTTCAAATCTTTTAGTTCTTTGAGATTTATCCAAACACATGTGAGTCTGAAAGTTCCCCCTTTCTTTAATTCCAATCGTCATCAAAGAGCTTTTGTGTATGGTCTGTGTTGCATATTCATAAGAAGTTTTAAAAACACAGACTCACTTCTGAAGGAGAAGACAATTTAAAGATAGAAAACAATGTAGAGAAAACACAAAGACTGTCAAAAAGCATGCCATAATTGTAAATAATAAGTAGATTGGATGAAATATTTACAGATTGAATGAGCTAAGGGGTGAGTAGGTGGTGTAGGCCACGGAGTCAAGAAAGTTAGAGGTTTTTTGCTGTGGTCATAGCTGTTACCACTTAACAGGACCACTGACATGTTCCTTTTCCCCTGCAGACGGGGTCTTGGAGACTGCTGTTTCTGCTGTTGGACTCTTCAGAAATGGGAGACTCTCCCTCTCCTGTTCTCTCTGCCTTTGCAGAAAACACTTCTCCCTGCGGTACAATCTCCCCCAACCTCTCAGCTGAGTCACAGCCTTCTGTTACTTGCTGTAGGTCTTCCTCATTGTCTCTGCGTCTCTGCTGGATGACTGCAAAGGGCTACCCAGAGAAACCATTCTCCACAGTTAACCAGCACCTCCATCCCCTACTTCTAGACCTGCTAGTATTGGACAGCCATTCTGCTATTTCCCTATCACATTCTGACTCATTCCAAACTCTAATTCTTCTCTATGCGGGAGCCTCTCTTTCTCATTCTCTTTGCGGGGCGGGGGGTGGGGGGGGGGGGGGGGGGAACTATGTATCTATAATATCCCTTTTTTGTTTTGTTTTAAAAGGGTCAGGTAGCCTGAAGTAGCATTGTATGTGGCAACCCTAGCCAATGAATGATCAAGCATCCTGTGATCATGTGAAAACCATGCCTATTGATTCACAAGTGTTTTCTTTAATAGATATAGGTTGGTAGTCCTTAGAATTGTATGTGTTCAAGTATTTAGTTTCTTAAAGTAAGCTTGACATTTCTTTAAGTGTAACCTTAAACTAGTGTCATTTATTTTAAAATAGTGTATAAAAGCTTTTTTTTTTTTTTTTTTTGAGATGGAATTTCACTCTTGCTGCCCAGGCTGGAGTGCAATGGCATGATCTTGGCTCACCGCAACCTCTGTCTCCCACATACAAGCAATTCTCCTGTCTCAGCCTCCCAAGTAGCTTGAATTACAGGCATGTGCCACCACACCTGGCTAATTTTTTTTGTATTTTGTAGAGACGGGGGTTTCACCATGTTAGTCAGGCTGGTCACAAACTCCTGACCTCAGGTGATCCACCCGCCTCAGCCTCCCAAAGTGCTGGGATGACAGGCATGAGCCACCATGCCCAGTCGCATTTTTATATACTAAATAAATAGTATATAAAAGCATTTTTGAAATTATATACCTCTGTGACATCTATCTGTGCAAATACTTTCATGCATGTTAGGGTATTTATTTGTTTAATCAAGTCTAAATAACTTAAGGGTATGAAAATAGTTAAAAGGCTGAAGAAGAAATGCTTAAGTGAGAGGCAAATGGGCTAATGGACAAAATGAAACTCTAACACTATGAAGACACAGAAGGAGACATATCAGAAACAAGAAAGAGTGAAATGTCAAAAGACTAATGAAATAGAAGCATCTAATGAGATCACTAACAAACTATAGAAGGTAAAAGAATGTGATAGGAAATGTGCTGACTTTCTGTAAACTTTCACGTTGGCCTCACATCACACATGTCTCTTATTTCATCTGACACAACTGCACTTCTCAGAGGCAGACAAGGCAGTTCTCTATACATTTCACACTTTTACAGTCACCATCAACAATTAGCCGGGCATGGTGGGGCGCACCTGTAGTCCCAGCTACTCAAGAGGCTGAGGCAGGAGAATCACTTGAACTTGGGAGGCGGAGGTTGCAATGACCCGAGATCACACCACTGCACTCAGCCTGGGTGACAGAGTAAGATTCCATCTCAAACAAAAACAAAAACAAAAACAAAAAAAACCCATTTAATATATTGGCTAAGAAAACAGATTGTCCAACATTATATTTAAATGACAAATGTAAGTAAATAATTACAATTTAATGATATTTTTATTAATACATTTAAAATCCTTTAGTTCAGGTTTGTTACTCCAAAGAAAATGTGACAATTTTCAAGTAAACCATGACAGCTCTTTTTAAATTCTCTTCTAATTCCCATTCCTTCTCTTGAGAGGCAACCTGTTAGGTACTTAACTCATTATATAATTAGGCATATGTACTTCCAGTCTTTTTCTACGCATTTTGATATGGATTGGCTGTGTCCCCACCCAGATCTCATCTTGAATTGTAGTTCCCATAACCCCCACATGTTATGGGGGGACCCAGTGGGAGGTAATTGAATCATGGGTATGGTTCCCCCATGCTAGTCTTGTGATAGTGAGTAAGTAAGTTCTTATGAGATCTGATGGTTTTATAACAGGCTTCCACCTTCATTCTCATTCTCTCTCCTGCCACCATGTGAAAAAGGACTTGTTTTGTTTCCTCTTCCACCATGATTGTAAGTTTCCTGAGGCCTTTCGAGCCATACTGAACTGTGAGTCAATTAATCCTCTTTCCCTTGTAAATTACCCAGTCTCGGACATGTCTTTATTAGCAGAGTGAGAACGGCCTAATACACATTTACACACATATGAGTATATATACACTTGCTGTGGACAGAATAAAAACCTCCCAAAGATGTCTACATGCTATGCCCTGGAATTGTGAATATATTAGGTTATATAGCACAGAGCAATTGAAGTGGCTGATTAGCTGACTTTAGAGAGAGACGTGATCCTGGATTATCTGTGTGATACCAGTGCAGTCACGGGAGTTCTTAAATGTGTAAGAGGGAGGCAGGAGAACCAATGTCAGAGTGATGTAATGTGAGAAAGACTTGAGTGGCTATTGCTGGCTTTAAAGATGGAGGAAAGGGCCAGGAGCTAAGGAATACAGACAACCTCTAGAAACTGGAAAAGATAAGAAAACAACTTTTCCCCTACAGCCTCCAGAAAGCAACAAAACCATGCCAGCATTTTAATTTTAGCTTAGCGAGACTTACTTAGGACTTCTGGCCTAAGATACTGACAGTGGGAATTGCTCAATAAATGGCCTACCCAGTTTATCCAACAGTGATGTTCGGAATAAGTAAGCTCTATGCCGATACACAGTTTCTAATCAGCTCTTTTCTCCATTTATAATCATGAACAAATAGACAAAGATCCCCAGATATCTGAAGAAAACTTTATACATGAAAAATAGAAAACAATGTTTGAAAAAATCTTGTAGTCAAATCTGTTAGCCTTCTCATGTAGGGCTTCTGGATTTTGTGAACTGATAAGCAAAACCTGCCCTCCTTTTCCATCAAGATACTAAAGTTGTTTTCCATATTTTCTTCCAGTTATTATAATGTTTTAGGTTTTCATTTTTAGCCCTTGGTTTATAACCCTTTTACCCATAATAAGCCTGGGCTGATGGTCTCAGCCTTCTATAGTATATACAGATTATCAGTGCCTTTATGTCATGATCTCTCCCATCCTGAATGGTTCTAGCCCTCAAGATTTTGTAAGAAAGAGTGAGTTAATAATTACAAGAGTAATTTGTAAAAATAAATTTAAAAAATTATAAAGCACTACTCAAATATAAATACTGCTGCTGCTGATTGCCAATTTTCCCACTGTTCTATTCTTTGCCAATTTTTTGCAGGTACTTCTTTCTCATCATCTCGTCTCTATATTTCTGACTTCTCTTTTGTTTCTGCCTCATCTGTCATATCCCCAGAATTCCCAATAAGGAATTCTACATCACCTGGGAAGATGGACTCTGTATCACCAGAAACAGGCCTGAGCAGCACAAAAATCTTGGCGCTCTCATAATGTCTCTAGCGTCACCATTTAGAGCAACCTGGATAAAGGCAATTGCTTCACACAGACACAAGCAAATCATCCTCTGGACCCCACCTGCTGGGGTTTATTTACCAAGCTGGTATTCCAAACAGTAGCTCCACTCACTTCATCTCTTCTTCAGGCTTCAGAGGGTGCCAGACACAGGTGGCAGACACATGCCCTACGCCATGGCTGAAGTCCTGAGTAAGCTTGTTAATCAAAGTTTCTCCAGCTTCATCTAACAACAAGGGCGTGTTGAATAAAACTCCCAGTCAACTGTTGGCTTTGCCTCCTTGAAAGGAAAGCAGTGAGACAGGAAAGGCATCCAACCAAGATAAAAGCTGAGCTAACAAATGATAGCATTTCTAAAACAAATCATTGGACTTGAATGCCCTGGAATGAAATAGAAGAGGAGGGAGTGTCAGAGAAGAGCACAGGACAAACCCAACCTTTTGGTCAACAGAAGGCAGGAGGCTGACAGAAGACCGTGATATAAGACATGGGTCTTTCTGACAGTTTTCCCAAGATGTTGCCCTGCCTGTATTATGCTACTCTTCCTATTTGCCGCATGCTTTCTGTCTTCTTCACAAGGTGCATGCTGAAAGGACATGTTAGACTGTCATTCTAGGCCCATAATTATTTTCACTGTTCTGTTTAAGGAAACAGTCTATTAGGGAGAAACACAGAGTTGATTGAGAAGAAATAGCCTCATCATTTTAGCATGGACAAGGGGTAGTGAGAAATGATGATCAAATGTGATGATGGAAAGGTTTGGGTGGTGCAGACAAGATCATGCCCAGACCTCTTATGTCACAGTCTTGCTGCTACATCAAGACAATCTCTGAGTTGCTGTGCTGTAAAAGCATAGATAGGCCACTGGAGAGTGCAGACAGAAACCATCCCAATCCACACTTTCTTAGTACCTTCTCTGTGCTAGGCATTATGCTATCTTGGAAATGGCATAAAGATAAGCAAGACATCCTTGTGCCCCCAGGGACACATCATTCAGCAGAGATAATGGAAAAGCAGGAACATGTGACTCGTTTGAAGAGTGTCAGCTGGATTCGGTGATTGTCTTCATTAAAACTCTTTTGGTTTCAAGGACGAACTGGACCTAACCTTCGCATGGGGCTGGGTATTATAGGTGCTACATCACAGAAAAACCAAGTATTGCAAAGAGCAGTAATACAGTGGAGTCTCAGAATCAACTGGAACTGAGAACTTGAATGCTGCCAAGAACTCTTTTTTCATCTTAAGCAACTGCATCCTTCTTTCTTCTTTACCTGTTGATTATCCTCTACTTCTCTAGTAGAGCATTCAATAGAATTCAGCCATTAGAGAGATTATTTTTGTCCTGTCTTGATTCCAAGTCTAAAAGTCCTAGGAGGAATCTCATTGATCCATCTTGATTTGTGTTCCATCTCTGATCAACCCACAGAAGTGAAGGAGCAGCTCCATGTAAGAGCATAGATGCTCTAGTAGGAACCTCACAGCTACTCTCTTCAACTTGGTGAATCCCTATAAGCTTTGCCTCCCATAGTTACTTTAAGCCTTCTGATGTTTATGTATTTTTTCTACTTTTCTCACGGAGTCTTATGTCCATTCAGATTCCCCTTCTCTGCCCAGCTCTTTCAAAATAATGAGCAATTTAAATGATCTGTGTAGTTTGAACCTGCTCTGTGAACACTGGATAGAGATCATGATGTCTATCCAGCCCAGACTCCTAGATGCCAGGCACCCTTGCCTAGACAGTGATATTATGATGTCCATCAAATGACCATGGAGTTACCCAGAACACTGTTTAAAGTGTGGATCTGGAGCTCAAAAGAGCATTTGGATTAAAGGCATTGATTTGGGGGAATTGTGTGCCTGGGGATGTCAGTGAAAGTTGTGGAAGTGTATATATCATTACCAAAAAAGAAAATGGTGTGTGAGAGAAGAAAAGAGCCAATAATGACTTGGAGTACCCTGTATATAGGCAGATGAGAAGAGAACTTCATGGAAAAAAAAAAAAAAAAAGTCAGATGAAGAGAAGGAAGGAATTTGATTGACTTAAAGGACTGACTTGTATTATGCTGCAGGCAACTCTTAACTATCCAATGGCCAGAAGTGCTAGACTTCAAAGTCCATGATTTCTCACCATTTTTCTATTTCTAGTCATCTATTTCACTTCTTGATAACATTACCATTTGGGGCTGAGAAAACAGATGAATCAATTTCATTTTGCTTCAAACACTAGGTCTGACAAAAAAGAGCTGACTGGATAGGCAAATGGCAAAGGTGCAAAGTAAAGATTTTTTTTATTTTCTTATTTATGGATTTTTCTTCATCCCTTCTAATAGGGCATTAAGATTTTATTTCATTTTATAGTTGCTTAGGATTCTAAGAAACAAACTGACTGGCTTCCAAGTTTAGGAGACCAAGGTATATAAGATTGCTTATTATTGCCTAGAAAGGTCTTTCACTATAGGATACCCTTTTTATGACATCCTGCTGTCCTTTTATTTACACACTTGGCATTTAAACTATGGCAGGAAATGGACAACCCTACCAAGAAAAGTATATGTCTATGCTTGTAATAGCATTCATTGCCTAACTGCTTTGGCCAGTTTCCATGTTTGTGAGTATATTGATATATCTAAGTTGGCCTAGCCCAGAAACTGCAAAAGGATATAACCATCAATTAACATAGATGTTGGAGGTCATAAATGATTAAGTTCTTCTTTTCTCATTAGTGATGTAAACTTTTTTTTTAATTATTATACTTTAAGTTCTAGGGTGCATGTGCGCAACGTGCAGGTGTGTTACATATGTATACATGTACCATGTTCGTGTGCTGCACCCATCAACTCGTCAGCACCCATCAACTCGTCATTTACATCAAGTATAACTCCCAATGCCATCCCTCCCTCCTCCCCATAATAGGTACCGGTGTGTGATGTTCCCCTTTCCGAGCCCAAGTGATCTCATTGTTCAGTTTCCACCTATGAGTGAGAACATGCGGTGTTTGGTTTTCTGTTCTTGCGATAGTTTGTTGAGAATGATGGTTTCCAGCTGCATCCATGTCCCTACAAAGGACACAAACTCAGTGATGTAAAATATTCCTCAAGGTTTTGAAAATCAAATCTTGTGGGTCAGATTATGGTGGTTGTCAGGCAAGGTGCATGTCCTGTAATGTGTTTTTAATAAACAACTCATATCAATTTTCTGCAAAAGTCATTCGTCATCAGTTTCTGAAATTAGTAGTAAAGGAAATTTTCCAGTGCCTTTTAAAAATTCCTTTTTTTTAATACATTGAACAATGTATAAATTGAATAAAATCAGAAATCCTTCAAAGAAACAACAGCAATTAAGATAAATGGAAGTAACAACCATAGAAGTCATGGCACCACCCTAAAGTGATGATACCAGGGCAACACTCCATTGGGTACTTCAAATATTTAGTGTTAACTCCTATCACATTTGCACTGTATTTACTTATTTTGGCACATACTGCCAGCCTCCTACATACTCCCATTCCTATTTAAATCACATTTCCAACATACTTCTTTATATTAGACATTCTCCTCCTGATCCACTGAAAGGCCCCCTTTTAAGTGTGGGGATTCAGCTGACCAGAGGACTCCAGATGTGGCCCAACTAAAGCAGAGGGCAGCAGCAGGATTCATACCTCCAGTGTTTTAAATATTGCATTTGTTTTCTGAACAAGCTGTTCATTGAAACAGTTGTTTATTACTCCTTGTTTATTAAAGCACATATACATATACACATATATATATATATATTTTTTTTTTTGAGATGGAGTCTCTGCCTGTTGCCCAGGCTGGAGTGCAGTGGCGCAATCTCAGCTCACTGTAACCTCCACCTCCTGGGTTCAAGCAACTCTCCTGCCTCAGCCTCCTGAGTAGCTGGGATTAAGGCGTGCACCACCACATCCAGCTAATTTTTGTGATTTTAGTAGAGACGGGGTTTCACCATGTTGATCAAACTCCTGGTCTCAAACTCCTGACCTTGTGATCTGCCTGCTTCAGCCTCCCAAAGTGCTGGTACCACAGGCGTGAGCCACCATGCCTGGCCTATTAAAACATATTTTGTAAAATGGTTAGTGTAAACTGTCTATACTGCATTGAGAAAAATCTTAAAGAACAGGAGTTTCCGTGACTGGGACAAATTTGAAAAAAAAAATTTCTATCTGACAAGTTATGGCCAGAGAGAAAGGGTATGAGTGAGATGCCTTACCACTCTTAAAAATCAAGAGTAAGCAAAAATGGATGAAGAAATAGAAAGAACTATGGTGAAGGAATTTGAATGCAACATGGTATCATGAGTGAGATAAGGGCAGAGGTGAGTAGAAGCCAACTGAAGGCCACAAAGAGATGGAGTCCCAGAGCACCTCCTTTTCATAATATCCATGCCCATGTTGAGAGTAGGAAACATGGCCTATAAGGGTAACACGATAAATGTTCCCAACCGTATTAGTCAGCCTTCTCCAGGGAAACAGAACCACTAAGAGATAGATAATTAGATGACAGAGACAGAGAGAGATGAGAGGGACTCATTATGGAAATTGGCTAGCATGGTTACAAAGACCAAGAGGTCCCATGATCTGCCATCTGCAAGCTGGAGAACCAGAAAAGCTGGTAATATGATTTAGCCCAAGTCTGAAGGCCTGAGAACGAGGAGCGCTGATGCCTGAGGACAGGAGAAAACGAATGTCCCACCTCAAACAGAGGGAATGAATTCACTCTTACTCTGCCTTTTTATTCGTTCAGGCCTTCAAACTATGGATGGTGCCCACTCACACTGGTGAGGGCAGAGCTTCTTTACCTAGCCCACTGATTCAAATTCTTATCTTTTCTGGAAACATCCTCAGAGATACACCCAGAAATATTGTTTTACCTGCTACCTGGGCATCCCCTAACCCAGTCAAGTAGACATATAAAATTAATCTTCACATTGATAAAATCAGTTGAAGCATTTATAGACATCATCTTCATTGATAGTTGCCAAATACCATCACAGTTTTGATGATTTTCACATAAAACATTTGATTCTAACTGATCCAGTCATTAGTATTATTCACAAATTATTTCTGGCTTTCATTTTCTACACATTGAACTTCACTTCTCCCTTGGAAGCTAGATTTGGCCATGTGATTAGCTGCAGTTAATGTTTGTGAGTGGAAGCCTTAAAAGTTGATGTGCAATTTGCTACATTCCCTTCTCACTGCCAAATGATAGTGAAAACATGTGTCAAGATGATGCCTCTGCCAGCTTGAGTCTTCATATCCTTCTTCTGACTTGCTTTGGACATGTAGTATCATTGAGAACTAGGATTTCAAACTGGACCATTTTGAGAGTAAAAGGGACAATAGGCACAATTTGAAAATGTATGGTCATCCTAGTGAAACTTGTAATGTTAAGCCACTGAGACCTGGGGGCTGTTTTTTTACTGCAGCGTAACCTAGCCTATCTTGATTGATATATGAATGCATGTACAGAAATGCTCAATAACCCATTCATAGAAGTGCAACAAATGACTCATATTGCACTATAACTGTGTGAGGTTGATAAGAAAATGGATTCTAACATCTAGGCCTAAGGTGAGTCAGCTACATGGACACTGACAAGTGAGTAACCTGCTGGGATCAAGAGCTCTTGGCTTCTAGCTGAAGGCTGTTTTTTAGATCTTTCCAAGGAAATGTTACCAAGGAGCTACATTCAGGACAAAAGCTGCTGATATGAGAAAAGGGTTAGTATAGCCCGGAAAGACTAGCCTCGGTCTTGTCTGTATAACCCTATATGCTTAAGAGTATGGCACCAAGTTTTTACCGTGGAGGAGCCTGAGTCAACCTATAGAACGTTCGATTTGACCAGCAGAGTATTGTAGACAAAACATGAATTTGCATGCCTTTCAGTTGAGCAAGCACTCTCAGCTTTGCCATTGCCCTTTGTTTTTTTCTGTCTTTTGATCCTGCTCTTTTCCACTTCTTCACCTCAGTTATATTACCTGCCTGGCTTTTGAAGACGTTTGAGTTTGGACCTCTGCAGAAAAGCATTGTACCTGAGAAGGAAAGCACAGCAGCCTGCATGGACAGAAACAGGATGCTTCAACTATGCAATGCTCCTTCCATAAGTCCATAACCCCAGTCTAATCATGAGCAAAATAATCAGACAAATCCAGATTGGGAGACATCCTACAGGATACCTGGACAGTATTCCTAAAGCTTGTGAAGGTCATGAAAAACAAGGAAAGACTGAAGACTGTCAGAGGCCAGAAGCAAATGGACAGACATGACAACTAAATGCAATGTAGTGTCCTGGATCAGATACGAGAATAGTAACAGGTCATCAACAGAAACATCGGTGAAGTCTGAAGAATGTCTGGAATTTAGTTAACAGTTACTTACCAATAATGGGCTCTTCGTTTTGACAAATGTACCATGGTAATGTAAGACGTTAATAATGGGGAAAACTGGGTGAGGGGTATACAGGAACTCTCTGTTGCTTATATGTGCGACTTTTCTGTAAATCTAAAATTATTCCAAAATAAAAAATTTAAAAATCCTTCTTTGTATAGTGATGAAAATGGAATGAGCCCATCCAGAACCCATTTCGTCCCTTCTCTCCACATTCCAGATACTTGAGATATAGTAATTCTTTGCTCACGTGTCTCCAGACCTATACAGGACTCTTCTATGTCTCTGTCTTCCAAATGGAGACTATGCTGCCATTATAAATCCGTGTAGGTCCTTGTGGTCCCCAAAAGGAGGCTGTTTACAAGCTCGTGTGGACAAGGATTGGATAGGTAAGCTAATGTGCCTATGTGCAGGAGGTTCCTTGTGGGGTCGGATGAAGCTGGGGGTGAGAAAAGAGGGTGGGTGGGCTGCCAATGGGGATCCCTAGCTGTCCCAGTTCATCACATTCTGGGGAGAACTCTGAGAAGTCCAAGAAGGCTGCAGTTGAGCCTGGCCTCTCAGATCTTTACACAGACATATTTATGAAAGTAGGAGGACAGAACATATTAATTCATTGGTCTCTTAGCTTGATGTAAAACTTTTAGGTATCCAGACATATGGTGCGTGGGCCTCCACTGGTATCTGAGTGTGAAGACACTTGGGTCAGGTGCTGTGAATCTCTCTCCGCACCTGCTAGGAATGGTGTTCAGGGCTGTTGCCCTTCACCTTGCTTTGCAGTGTGTATTTCTTAGTGGAGGTTGCAGAAGCCCAATCAAACAAGCAGAATATGGCACAGCAGCCTCAGGACAGAATTTACCCTCCCTCTACCCCACACCGCATCCCAGGGCAGGAAATGTTATCCAAGTGGGGATAAAGGATATCATGGCTTTCTGTACAAAAGGTCCACATGTCGAAATACATGTGGTTGGCTTTAAACACAAGGAGAAAGACACAAAAGGATCATAGTTGAAGTCTTATGGGAAAAATGACCAGGACCAATGCTGAAATTTTATCAGGGAGCAGGCATATCTTTGTTCTTCAGGAACTAGGGAAGTATGTATATGTGTGTGTTGAAGGGATGGGACCAATCCATTCTGAGGTCAGATCTGCTCTGCAAGTCAGGCCACTGTGCCCCACGTTTTCAGAATAAGACATCAGATCCCACCCAGGGAACAGCATCTGGGGTCACTGTGTGGCCTTCACCTTCACCTGCCTCTTCTAGACTCAGAACATGATAGAGAGCTCCACAGTAGACACCTTTATATAAACATAAAATTTAAAAATACAGAAAGCATATATTTATAAACAATAAATAAACAGGTAAACATAATAAAATTTAAATAAATATACATAAATAGAATACGTATTTTATAAAAAGGAAGCCTGCAGAAGACACATGGCTTTCCTAACACACATACCGCCCAGGCAGTCCAGGCACTTCCAGCTGCCTCCCGCACACTGCCACTAGGGGGAGCGGGGTCCCTGCACTTCCTGTGGTGGTGGTGGTTACTCTCCAAGATGTTTTAAAGGCCCCACTTCATCCTCTTTTTTATTTCTCCCACTCTCCTTGCCCACAGAGCCCAGAGCAAGGGGGAAAGGGAAACAATCAGAGAAGGCATCTTTTCTCCTAACAGTAGGTTCTCACTCAGGTCTCACCCACCGCCAGGGATTCTGACTCAGTTGGTCTAACTAGGGTATAGTCTGGGCATCAGGAGTTTTGAGTTCCTTGCATTGTTCCGCTGCTCAACACCCCCACACCTGGGAAGAGGTTTTCTGTTTTAGGCCAATGTTTCCCAAACTGCCATGCCATTGAGACTTCATTCAGGAGAAAGATATCCTTGGGCATCCTTTCAGCAGCACTGGGCAAATCCATGCTATAAGTGTAGACACAATAATGGTGAACTTGGACTTCATGCAGTGTCAATAGACACATAATATTCTCCCCTATTGCTTGCTATTAGCACCATATTTGCACAGATAAAAATCAATATAAAAATAGCTTACTGCGAGGGCTGGAACTTAAATACCTAAACTATTTCACTATTTTAAAAAACATAGCCTTAGGCAGTAATTTGTTTCAAGACTTTAAAAAGTGCTAAGGAAATATTTTAAATTGTAAAATTATGATACTTATTCTTGATAATTACTAGGCTTTTCATTTGCACAGAGGTCCTTTGCATATGAATCTGAAGGTACCAAGCCTTTTTTTTTTTTTTTTCCAGAAAGGATGTAAGGAATCTTGAAGGGTAGACTCAGCTCCTTGGAATGCTCTTCACTGATCACTTGTCCTGAGGCCAAAGCAGGCAAAACCCCAGGGACAGCTCTAGAACCTCTGTGAGAGCCTCAGTCCTGATGCTGGCAGCCTGGTGGCACAGACTGCCTGTGAGGTGTCTGTCTCCTGCCCCCACTGAACTGTACTTTTCCTCTTTGTTAAAAGAAAAATAATCCAGAAAACAATTTGAAAAAGGAAATGAATTGGAATGTCACTGGTAATAGTCTCTGCCTCTACATGGGGAACAAAGAGAGTGAATCTGATAGGTAAAAAAACAAGGGATGGGTCTGAGCACCGTGTTTCATGCCTGTAATCCCAGCACATTGGAAGGCCAAGGTGGGAGGATCACTTGAGTTCAGGAATTGGAAACAAGCCTGGACAACATAGCAAGACCTTGTCTCTAAAAATAGAAAACTTAGCTGGGCGTGGTGGCGCACCGCACACCTGTGGTCCCAGCTACTCAGGAGGCTGAAGTGGGAAGATTGCCTGAACCTGGGAGGTTGAGGCTGCAATGAGCTATGATTGTGCCACTCCACTCCAGCCTGGGTGACAGAGTGAGACCCCATTTCAACAAAAAGGAGGGGAGGTGGCATGGTTTGATGACAAGGAAGAGATTAAGAGTCATTGCAACAATAATATAAGACCATCCAATAGGCTGTTTTTCAATTTATAATGGCATTTGCTCCTTAGCGATTGAGAAAGTCATTTTCCACTTCACTGGCGATAAGTCAATATTTTTATTACAAAGAATGACTGCTTTCTTCTTTTCCCTTTTGCCTAAATGAAATTCTTAATTGATTGGCATTTAATAATGTAAAGCATTCAAACAGAAGTGTTAGGAAGACATCTCTCACTCAGCTCAGAACTATATATTCTTCAGAATGCATTCCCTCAATGTGGAAGCCATTCTACAGCATGGGCACTTTCCCGCTGCTGTCAGATCCTGTCATTTACCTGCTACAGATGGCCAAAGGAGAGTCCTCAGAAACCTCTGACGTGGGCAAGAGATGATCAGTGTCAAACACTCTAAATAAATCCTCAAAACAGCTCTGGAATTTGTCCGAAAACAAAATCTCAGCAAGTTCAGTTTAAAGGTAAAATTGGTGGGAACACACTGTAGGGACAAAAATAAGTATAAAAATTAATTATTAATCATTCAAAAAGATTTAAAAAAAATTTTAAGATAGAGTTGGCTTTTTTAGTCATTCATGAATTGGAAACAGCTCATCTCAAGATTTAGAAATGTGCTCCAGTGAGCTGGGCAGAAGAGGTGGGCTTCATAGGCAGAAAAGACTGATGAAAGCTAAAACGAAGAACAAAAAGCAAACTGGTCATTACAAAACTGCTTTCCTTATAGAATTAAAACAGTGGGGACCTTCTTATCATGCTGGCTCAGACAGACTGGGTCCCTTTTGATTGGTTGATGTGAATCTCCTGTTTTTTGGAAAACTGGCTCATTTTAAACTTTAGTTTGATTATGTAGCACCTAGCACAGTGACTACACTCTGAATTTTGTCTTGTTTGTTGGGGCCTGAAGCAGGAGTTACTCCAAAACAATGGCCTCCCATACATATAACAAAGGTATAACTATTTCCATTTCACAGATTGACATATCAGGCCAGTAAATAAAGGCAGAGAGAAAAACAAAGGGCAATAAATACTCACAACATTCCTCTTATATGGAATTAGATGGATTAGGTTTTCAGTAGAGCTTTAGTAAAACTATTTTAGTTTGAATTATTACTTCTATGGAGGGCAGTTTGGCACTACCTATCAAAATATAACTGTGCTTACCCCATAACACAACAATTCCACATACTGGGATTTAGCCCACAGATACATGCATACCTACAAGAAGTGCATGTGTATCATATCCATTTTAGCAGTGTTGAAATAGCAAATCTTGGAAGTCTGCTATCAATGAGTGCCAATAATAGACTGGTTAAATCACTTTCTGTCACATCCATCAATAGAATATTGTGCAGCCATTAAAAATGAGGCCACTCTTTCTGATGTCGAAAGATCTTCAAGGTATGTTAAATGAAAAAAGAATATATGAAACAGTGTGAATGTGTGTATAAAGAGTAAGCACGTATGAATTTACATATACTTTTATATTCATATATATTATATATTTATAGGCTATCTTCAGAAAGATATACAAGAACCTAGTAAGAGAGCCTGCCTCCTGTGAGGGAAGCTGAGTGGCTCTGGTGACTAGAAGGAAAGAAGCTTTTCACTTTGTACCTTTGGAATTTTGTACCATGTCCAGGTACTATTTAGGAAAACAACTGTTTTTAACAATTTAAAAGAGGTCCAAAGTCCTCTACTGAGGCCCAAGGAGGTAAACCACAAGCCCAAGATCACAAAAGGTAGGAAGAAATGAAACCAGGGACTGGCCCTGGATTCGTCTGATTCCCACATCCACACACCATCCTCAGCACCACGCTGCTGTTCAACCAGTTCTCCTCTGCATCACAGCCAATGATGAGATCCTAAGGCTGAAACCGAGCTCTCACCATCCAAAGGGGCCCATTTCCCACCTTCAGCAGGAATGTTTTGAACCTAACCTGAAAGAGATCTGCCTCTTACTAAAAGAAATCCAGGAAGGAGATTATCTTAGTTTTCCTGTTTCAGTATCTTGCAAATAATTTTATTTCCCAAAGCTTCTTTTCAACATTTTGTAGCAAACCAAGCTCCTGAATAATTTACAAAGTAAAAATTTCATAAATCTATACTGTGACTTTAAGTTAGCACCTTGAAATACTGATTCATTCATTTCAAGAGTGTTTATTGGGCTTAGAGCCTGTTGGGAGATGAGTTGAGCGTGCAGGAATGTATGATACGAGGCAGAATGCCACGCCAACTATAAGCAAGACGGGTGGGAGGCTCCTGCAGAGTCCAGGTCACACGCCACAGGTCCACAGGGCCCAGGCAGTGCCATGAGTGAGCCGCAGGGCCCCTGGGGGCATGGGAAGCTCAGGCCTTGTCTCAAGGGGCAGCCACTGTTCCCCTCTCTTCTACCGATGCCTCATGGAAATGAGGGCTCCGTGTTGTTTATCTTCCTATTTAATGTGGAATCTCTTAACTTTTATGTAGTGGCTTATATATTTTAAAAACCACCAGGCATCTCAGATAAAATGTATCTGTGGGTAAGTTTGAAAGCCTTGCGCTAGTGTTTTCATGTGCTTCCTACAATTCCCCCATGGACAAAGAGGCAGTTCAATGTTTGGGTCAAAATCAAAAGCCCTTTTCTCAGTCTGGGTGTAGAGAAAACTCCCAGTGTGGTAGCCTTGTTCTGTTGGCCCCTGATTTCCCCTTACCCTGTCACCATTTCGTTAGAATGTCCTTGGAGACAAATTTCCAACTCTGAATTTCCAGAGCAAATTTCCCAAAGGGTTTTCTGCAGCCCACCTCTCACAGACATGTCTTATCTTTAAGAGCTGCTCATGGGTTAACTATTCCTGTAATAATGGTGATGTCTTGGATGTGATACATTGCTGTCTTCCCAAATGCTCACACCTAGTGAAAAAGCAGTAGTGAAAGCCATCTTTGTCCCCAGGCATCTTCATTACTGACTTTAATGCAGGGCTTCACTGACTTAGAATTGTCATGGCTTTGGAAGGGCCAGGAGAAGGGACTAAGCTCTAGAATGTTGAGAATTTTCTAAAGAGAACTTGAATATGGGGGCAGACTAGTCTTGTAGCCAAGAAACTTGGGTTTCAGCCCTTGTTTTGCTGCTGTGTGACCCTGGGCAAGTCATTGTTTCCAGGTAAATATCCATATGTTCCTCGATACAATGCAGACTCTGACAAGAATATCCCTAATGTCCCTTCTGGCCCTTGTTGTCAAGATTCTCTGCTCCTAATCTGAGTGGACATAGTGGACATAGAGAAAGCTACTCTCAGTAAGAAGTTGGTGGATTGACACATGGCTGAATTAAACAATAACTGCAGGACAGGAAGATAAGGAGAGAGGGGCATCCTCCAAAGGCATGATATTTTTATTGAACCATCAATGAATGATACATAGATTTTGTCAAAATAGGTTTTTGTCCTCAAATGCTTGAATCAGCATGAGGCCATGTAGCATAGGACCACAAGAAATGAATCACTGGGTTTTTCCTTTTCCTCTCCTGTGAGCCCAGATAAGTGATAGGTGCTCCGTCAGGAAAGGACAGGAGGCCACAGGAACATGGATGGCAGGATCTAAACCAGGGTCTAGAGGAGTGCAGGAAGTCTTCCAGGACTAAATTACCTGAAATTTTATGTAGAGGCCTGAAATCTGAGTAAAAGTTAGCGAGGCAAACAGAAAAAGGAAACACTTCTAATCAATGAGAACAGAGAAGGTAAGGGCCAGAGTTGCAAGAGAGTCACCACATTAGGAAAACTGATTGAAATTCAGTATGACTGGAGCGTGGAGTGCCAGGAATTGAGACATAATGAGAGAGAATGTGTCAGGAGACAAGCAGATACCAGATCATGAAAACATGTCAAGCCATGACTCTATGCCCAATTCCTTCGTCCATTTATTTATTCATGTATCTACGCACCCCATGCATCTAGTCATCCACCCATCCATCTATCATCTGTCACCCATCCAACAAAAAATATAGTGGTTCTCAACCTTGGCTGTTTATTAGAGTTACATGAATAACCTCAATACCTCAACCCCAGGCTGTATCCCAGACCAGTTAAATAAGAATCCCTAGGCGTGAGACCCAGGCATTAGTATTTTTCAAATCTCCCCAAGAGATTCTAATGTATAGCCAATAATGTGTTACCTTATACACTTTCAGGTTAACCTTGGTCTTGCAAGTAACTGCTCCACTTTCCTCTTATTGCTCTGCATCTTGGCTTCACAATCCCAGGCCCATGAGTTTTATAGAACTGGCTATTCAATCTAGGCCACCAGTGGTTTATAGGACACAATTGTGTAAATTAGAACAGGCACTCCTTCCTCAAGACACATTGCTTCATGCTGTTCGAAATTGCCTTCATATTGTATATTGATTACACTAGAACAAATCTGCCCATCTGTCATAAAACTGATGTATTCAACATACAGCTCAATAATGTCTGCAGTACAAATAGAGACTCCTTGCAGTTGCAGCCTGGTGCATTGGTGCAGTGCACAGGCCTGTATAACCTAGATGATAACCCTCTTTCAGTCAAGGGAAGTATGTGATTTCAACCCCCCAAGTATTTTGCGGATCCTCGGCAACTTATTCTTTGGCTCCTTTACAGTCAAGATGATCTATAAATAAGGAGAATGCATGTCCAATCAAATGACTACTCTTGGTGCTGAGAAAGATTTTTGTGTTATTGATTAGTGACTTTATTTAAATAAGAAGTCCTATCAAAGACATAAAAATTAAATCACAGTTTCTTTAATGAGTCATCTTTATTTAAAAAATTATGTTGCATAAAATTGAAACTGTTCTGGAAAATCTGAGAAGGATGCCTGCCAAAGTCTAACTTCCAGTCTGAAATTCTACAGCCCAATCTCCAGCTCCCATGATGGGACAATTCTGCCCCAATCTGCTCTCTTTGCCTAGTGGGTTCCTTGCAGTTTAGAGGCACTGGTGACTGTGATGGTTCTAACTGGGACATGAGAGGTGCACAGAGCACTATCCCTGTGGTGCTGTCCCTCCAACGCTTCTCATGCAGAGATGGCTGCTAGAGAGGTAATGACTGTGCGGTCTGGTCTCTCTCTCTTACCCTTTAGGCACCGCCATGTACTCTTTCCCCTTACTGCTGTGCACCTGAGCTCACTGATGACAGAGGAGGGAGAAAACTGACCAGAGTGGTGATGGCCCCCAAAAGCACGTGGAGCATTTGTCCCACAGATGATCAGGAGGAAGGGAGATGCACCTTCAGATAAGGAAGAGCTGTGCAGAGCTGGAAAACACCACTTGTAAACTTGAGCAGGGCATCTTCATCCCACCCATGGAGGACAGAAGAAGGACTATCAAAAAACGGTAGCAAAAGCCATCTTTGTCCCCAAGGAACTATCATTCAAGGTGGGGAAACATGAGGATGTGGCCAAGCCCCCAACCTTCACAGAATTATCTGCCCAAATAATCTAAGGGCACAGTGATAGGAGTCATGTTCTGAAAGATAAGATTCTAGTTCCAGTCCAGATGTTAACCAGCTGTTTAATTGTGGGCAAGTCCTCTCATCACCTGGTACCTCTGAGTCAACATTGTGGAATGAGGGTGAACTAAATGACCTACAAGCTCCCTTCCAGATCCAGAGGCAGCATGGCATAGAGAGTAGAGACTGGAGCCAGAAAAAATAACCTGGATGTACATCAAAACTCTGCCTCCTGATAGCTGTGTGACCTTGAGCAAGTGACTCATCCTCTCTGTGCTCAAGTAAAAATGGGGATTTAATTGTTACCTACTTCATAGACTTGCTGAGGGGATTAAATAAGATCACATGCGTAAAGTGCTGAGAACAGAGCCTGGCACATAGAGCATGGTTGATAACTGTTCTACTAGAATGGAGACCACATGAGGGCAATAATCTATGTCTGTTTTGATCACTGACGTGCTTCTTAAAGTGTCTGATAACAGTATCTGGCACATAGCAGGCACTCAGTATTCAGTATTTGTTGAAAGAATGAATGAGCGAATAAACATTCTGACTCTATGCCCTCATAATTAGGGTTTGCACTGATGGTACTTCTCTGTCCTCTCTCTCCCTCCATTGAGGTTTCCCACCATCATTCTTACTATAGTGTGGAGGATCTTGAGGAAGCAAGCGAGAAGAACAGAACATGTAAATTTTAAAAAACACCTTAGTTATATGACAGGTTGCATTTTCCAAAAATGGTTTTAACAATATCAACCCACATGCTCTTGCAGAAGAACCTTGCCACATCCCCATCAAGACATGGAGGGAAGTTAGACATTCCCTCTACTTAAATATGACCAGGCCTTTGACTGCCTTGACTAATAGAGCATGGGGGATGTGACATTATGTGACCTTCCAAGGCCAAGTCACAAAATGTGATACAGCTTCTGCCAGACTCTCTGTCTTGAAATACTCAACTTGGGACACTGAGCTGCCATGTGAGAAGTCCAAGGCTGCCATGCTGTAGGAAAGCCCAAGCTTGCTGGTCCTCATCAGGTTACTCTTCAGCAGGGCCCCTGTTTTTTCTCTTTGCATCCGATTACCATTAGGCCCTTCAACAACCATTTCACATGGCTCTTTCTTGAGAGGTTTAATATTTTCTTCCTTTTCCCATAATTTTTTGAACATTTTTCTCAAGTCTCAAGATGACAGTAACTCCAACATTTTCTGTTTTGTCATTAATGCTTGACTCATTATAAAATGAAGACCTATAAATTCTATATCCACCATGATAAGCATAATAAAGATTTGATTCTAGGGGGAAAAGGCACATTGATCATGATAAAGGAGGTACTATTTATCATAACGGCTATTTGGGGTGCATATTTGCACATTTTTAAGGATAACCATGCCGTGGGCATTTTAAAATAATAAAGTATTCAAGGAGCTATTCATACAAATCTCCTTACCTGATAAATTCAAGGCTGCCTACTCCTCTGGAACAGAAAGGAAGTCAAAGAGAGAACAAGCTCATGTTAAACATAAAATGTCTTGGGTGCCAAAAAGGAGTTCTTCAATGTTGAGAACAGAAAATAAGAAAGCATAATTTCAAAGTTACCATAGGAGACAACTGAGGTCTGACTTCACGAAAGCAGCTTATAGTGTGGTGGAGAGAGCCCAGAATCTGGAGTCAGAAACCTTCATTCACATTCCAACTCTGTCATATAGCAGCTATATAACCTAAACAAACACAATCTCCAAGACCTAATTTGTTTTATTTATTTCAATGCTTTTTGGGGTACAGGCAGTTTTTGGTTATGTGGATAAGATTTTTTTTTTTTTTTTGAGACAGAGTCTCACTCTGCCACCCAGGCTGGAGTACAGTGGCCGGATCTCAGCTCACTGCAAGCTCCGCCTCCCGGGTTCACGCCATTCTCCTGCCTCAGCCTCCCAAGTAGCTGGGACTACAGGCGCCCGCCACCTCGCCCGGCTAGTTTTTTTGTATTTTTTAGTAGAGATTTTTTTAGTGGTGATGTCTGTGTCTGAGATTTTAGTGCACCTGTCACCCAAGCAGTGTACACTGTACCCAATATGTAGTCTTTTATCCCTCCACCCCCTCCAGGCTTCCCCTCCTGAGTCCCTAAAGTCCATTATATCACTCTTATGCCTTTGTGTCCTCATAGCTTAGCTCCCACTTATGAGTGAGAACATACAATATTTGGTTTTCCATTCCTGAGTTACTTCATTTGGAATAATGGCCTCAAGCTCCATCCAAGTTGCTGAAAGAGACATGATTTCATTTCTTTTTATAGCTGAGTAGTATTCCATGGTGTATATATAACACATTTTCTTCATCCATTCATCAGCAAGTTCTAATTTCTTTGTCAAATAAGATCTGCTTTTAAAAGTACGTTAAAAAAAGAACTGAGAAAAAGATATTCAAACAAAAGCTTACACACAAATACTCATAGCAGCACCATTCACAATAGCCAATAGGTGGAAACAACCCAAATGTCTATCAACCAATAAATGAATTAACAAAATGTGATGTATCCATAAAATGAAATATTATTTCATTTTAAAAGGAATGAAGTGCCAGCTCATGCTACAACATGGATGAACCTTGAAAATATTATGTTAAGAAGCCAGACATAAAACACTACATAGTGTATATTACTATTTATATAAAATGACAAGAATAGGCAAATCCATCAAGACAGAAAGTAGATTAGTGACTGCCAGGGGCTGGGAGTAGAGGGAAGTGACTTCTTACTAGGTACCGGATTTGCTTTTGAGATGAAGCAAATGTTTTTAAACTAGATAGTGGTAATAAATGTACGACATTGTCAACGTCCTAAATGCCACTTAATTGTACAATTTAAAGTTGTTAAAATGGTGAATTTTATGTTATGTATATTTTACCACCCCAACAAAATAAAGTATTGTAAAGCATCTAGCACAATATCCAGCACTTCATTTGAGTTCAATAAATAGCATTTCTTATTTCTCTCTGATAACCTATCGTTAAGTTTGCCTGCTCTCCCCCAGGGTCCACAAAATGGAGATGAGCACACAGTGCATCTCATTGGCAGAGCCAAACTTGCACCCAGAACCCTGGTGGACAGGTGGTCTAGGCAATGTCCCACTAAAGACGATGTCAGCAAAGAGCTAAGAAATAATACCAAACACAGAAAGGCACCATGTTTTCTCTGCAAGGATGACATTCCCGCAGAGTTTGCTGCTAGTGCAGTTGCTTTCACCCACTCATTGCCACGTATTAATACGGTCCCATCCTTAAGACATGTGATCCTGGGCCCCATCATCAGAGATTCTTCTTCAGGAGGTCTGGAATTGGGCTTAGCATTGGAACTTTTAAAATCTGTAAAACAACTCTGCACAGCCGGGACTGAAAGCCACAGTCTAGAGAGTGGGCCAGGACAAGAATACGAGGAGAGAAATAGAGAAAAGAAATCCTATGTAAACCCGAAACAACCCAGGAGAACTTCCACTTCCAACTGGGGGAGGAATGGGGAAGGAGATCGAGAATGTTTTGTGGAGGAGATGGCATCCGTAGCAGAGAGAGTTGGAATATGAATTCACGGGGCAAAAGCCATTCCAGGTCACGGAAATGAGTGGAGCCAAGCCCTGGCAGTAGAAGAGCCCACGTCTTGCGTGAGGACCCGCAGCCTGGTGTTATGGAAGGAATGTTGTATTCGTCTGTTGAAAGACTAACCCCCCATTTGTGGCTGTAATAAGAGTAAGGAAGGAAGTAGTTAAGACTAAATGAGGTCATAAAGGTGGGGCCCTGATTTAATAGGATTAGTGTCCTACTGAGAAGAGACACCAGAGAGCTATAACAAAGGAAAGGCCTTGTGAGGACACAGTGTGGCTGCCTACAAGCGAAAACCGGAGCCCTCACCAGAAACTGGCACTTTCATCTTGGGGTTTTAGCCTCCGGAACTGAGAGAAAATAAATTTCTGTTGCTTAAGCCACCCAGTCTATGTATTTTGTTATGGCAGCCCAAGAAGACACATGGCTAGAGCATAGAAGGTTCAGTAGACAATGGTTTCATCTGGAAAGTAGGCCGGGACTAGATCCTGGAAGACTTTGCATGCCAGTCCTTGGGTAGATAATATTTTAGAAGAATTGCTGTTTCCATAATGAACTTCGACTAAGAGAGGCCCAGTGTAAAGATATGGTTGTTACTTCTGGGAAAATTCTTGCTTGAAAATAAGCTACTGCCCTCAAAATACCCCTGGGAAATCTGTCCTATTAAATTATTGAAATATGCAGGTTTCAGGTGATTTGTTCTGAAGTGCATGCCGGGTCTTTGGGTGAGCTGAGGACCTGGCTGAATTAGGAGCCCTGGGTTTTCACCAGAGCTTCCTAAGGCCCCCTTCTCAATATTCACTGTTCCAGCAGGACATAGGAGTCTCATTAAACAAACAGCTTTTTCTCCTGGAGAACAGTGATTACTGAAGAACAGAGGTGAAATTGATAACTTTGTCAAGAAGAGAAGAGAAGGTCAGGTGGTCAGGGCTTTTCTCCATCAGTTCTGGAGAGAGGAGCCAGAGTGGTTGTTTATTTCTTGTTCTCCTCCACTGAAGAGTGGTCATTACCAGAAATTCCTGGCACACCAATGGTCTGGAACAAACAGCAATGCCCTTAGTACAGTTCTCTCTTCCTCCACATCTGTCAGATACTGTGTGGAGTGTTTTACATATGACGTGTCATTTAATCTTTATAACAATTCTATGAGTTAAATTGCCTTGCCCAGGCTGGGCACAGTGGTTCATGCCTGTAACCCCAGCATTTTGAGAGACTGAGGCAGGTGGATCACTTGAGCTCAGGAGTTCAAGATCAGCCTGGGCAACATGGCAAAACCCCATCTCTACAAAAATTAGCCTGGTATGGTAGTGCATGCCTGTAGTCCCTGCTACTCAGGAGGCTGAGGTGAGAGAATCTCTTGAACCGAGGAGGTCAGGGCCGCAGTGAGTGAAGATAGCACCACTGCGCACCAGCCTGGGCAAAAGAGCAAGATCCTGTCTCAAAAAAATAAATAAATAAATAAATTGGCTTACTCCCCTTTACAGATGAAGATATTAAAGTTCAGAGAGGAACAAATGTGTTCTTTTTTGGAAAGGAGCCATGAAAGCAAATCCAAATAGAATCTCAAGGCCACTCCTACTGTGACAGATCACGTGCCCCCCTCTCACCCTCCCCATGCCACTAGACTGAAAGGAAACCAGCAACAGCCTGTTACAGGTGATCCCAACTACCCCATCACAAATGGAGATTCCCATTAGAAAGTCAATACAGGGGAAGGGACAATAGAGGTCAAAGAGTCAGCTTCATTTGCCTTGCGTGCAACTGTGGCATGTGTTTTTGCAAAATCTCCCCTGGTGATTCTCAGTTGTGCCCAAGTAGGGACTTCTGTACTAGATTAGGCAGCCTCCCATCAATGGGTCTGAGACAAAAACTCTGCTTCCTACCAGGAGTCCTGTGAATCACCTGACTCCAAGTGAAGTTCTGTCCACCAAAGATACATAGCTGACAAGACATTCAATTCAGGAGCCCTTTCTGGAGGACAGGCAAACGCCTCCAAACTAGATGGAACTACCCATCTCAAGTGAGCTAAATTGCAATCAAAACAAAACTCTACCCTTGGCTTTATCACTGTGAGACACAGCCATAAAAGAACCCCTTCTAATTATTTTTTGCAGAATTGCTATTAAATGATTTGCAGAGTATGTTGAATAGTGGCATGCAAAAATGTTACATCCAAGTCCTAACCCCTGGTACCTATGAATGTGACTTTATTTACTGGAAATGAGGTCTTGGCAAATGGAATTAAACTAAAGATCTCAAGATGAGATCATCTTGGATTTAGGCTGGGCCCTTGATCCAATGACTGATGTCCTTATAAGAGGAAGCAGAGGGAGTTTCGAGACACAAAGACACAGAAGAGAAAGCTATATGAAGATAGAGGCTGAAATTGAAGTGATGCAACCCAGGGAACGCCAAGGATTGCCTGCAGCCACCAAGAGCTGAGAGAGAGGCATGGAATGGAGTCTCCCTCACAGCCCCCAGAAGGAACCAACCCTGACAACACCTTGATTTTGGACCTCTGACCTCCAGAAATGTGAAAAAATAAATTTCTGTTGTTTTAAACCACCAAATTTGCTGTCAATTGTTATAGTAGCCCTAGGAAGCTAATACATCTTATGCATTATGTCACAGTTCATATCAGGGACTAGACAACAAATTTCCTTCTAGAATTCAGTATGCAGAAGCAGCATGTGTCTCCTGATAAACACACAAAGAGCAGTTGGATTGTAACTTGACAATTTCACACTTTTTTGTCAAAAAAATCAGATAAAAACTAGGGCTCAAGTTCAGTGATTTCCCATCTTGAATTCTTGCCATAAATGTCTCCTTGCTTTTCTCTTTCTGTTCTCTCTTTCATTTTGAATTTTATTTTTAGTTTGCTTGCTGTGCACTATGTTATATTATAAATCACCTAAAATCCCTTTTGAACAGAGATGGCTACAAAATTATAAATAATAGCAGAGTGACTGAAAGAGTGAGCTCAAGAATCAAACTTCCTAGGTTCAAATACCAGCTCCACAACTTAGGAGTTAGATGACTGTGTGGGCAGCCCATGCCTCAGTTTCCTCAGCTGTCACATGGGAATAATATCAGTATTGTTCTATAGGGCTGCTGCAAAGGATTAAATAAGTTAACAAATACATGCAAAGCACTTAGAACAATACGTGACATCTAAAAAGTATTCATTTTCCAAATGTTAGCTATTACGATTGTCTGTGTTACTGCCTTAGTTACAATGCTCTCCTGCAGCTTCATTGCCTTCAGGATGAAGTTCAAGCTCCCTGCCACAGCACACAAAGCTTTCCATGACGGTTACCTGGGGGCTGCAACTTCTCTCTGCCAAGGGTGTCCTAGCTGACCCTCCAGCAATGCTGACCACACCTGCACACTTGGCTGTCTTTTCTCCCAGGGATTCTCTGACTAACTCCTACTCAACCCTCAAGACTTGGCCTGGGGTTACCTGCTCCTGAAACCCAGGCCTCCCCTGGGTTGTGGTAGACATTCTTCATCCCAGCTCTCTCTGTGCTCTGGGCTCCATGTCTAGCTCACCATGTCCACAATCTGTTAAAGGGATTTGTGTTGTGTCTCCCTTGTCCAGGATGCATCCAGAGCTCCTGATTTCAGTTGTGTTTGTTGGCAAAGAATGAAAGCACGGAAGCCCTTTGGAAGATGAGCCATCAGGCTGTGGTGAGAGAGGCTCCCTGTCTGAAGTCTGTATCCTGACTGACCAGGGTGCCCCCGGAAGGGACAGATAGCATCCGACAGTTTAAAGCTCCAGAAGGTTCTGCAAACCACATCTGGTCTGCTAATGCTTGGGGTAAAAGTTGGCTTTTCCATTAAGGCCTTTGAACCTCAAGGCTGATGTTACACAGTTGGTTAACTGTCACTCTGCATTTAGAGTCACTGACCCCTATTTTGAGGGAGTTAAAGAATAACAGCCTCTGGGAGAAATAGAGTTTCCAGATAGATGACTTTGTTTGAGCACATTTGGAAGCATGACATTAAATCCTCTGAGAGGTTTGCCCTCATGCCCTTTTGGAAGACCTCAGATCTGGGGCTTGGTGGGGTGAGTGTGTGTGTGTGTGTGTGTGTGTGTGTGTGTGTATCTGGGCATGTGCACACATGTACGTGCATGAGAGAAAGAATTGTTCAGTGCCCTGTGGTATCATGGGCACATCCTCATATGAGAATCAAAGGATAACAGGTTCAAGGAAGAAACCTGCCCATAGACTTGGGTTTAGCTGGCCCTGTGTCCCACCCAACCCAGCTCTCCAGCCTCTCCCCACAAAGTTGCAGGCCTCCTCTCCTGGGATCCCTTATTCCCACTGAAGGTAGGATACAAAGTGTGAGGGCCCCAGACATGGGGCCTGTGCACATCCTGAGATGGGAACCCAAGCCTGCACAGGGGGAAAGGTGGAACAGCTAGTCTGCAGGTTCTCAACAAGAAGGGCCCCTGTGCTCTCCAGAGCCCTCCTGAGACTGTGCCTTTTGAGACTCTCCACCATTCAAGGGGCCCTTTGTGGTTATTCAGATGAAGGAAGATCAGGAGGTCTTAAGATGCAGAAAGCAAGATGTTAGGGGAGTGGAAAGGGAGCCAGGGTGATTTCTCCTCAGGTGGGCCTGCACCAACAGCCAGTGTGGAAACAGCGTGGAGCCTGGAGTGAGGCTGGCCTGGGCTAGAGCCAGGGGTGGGAGGAGGAGGGCAACTGGGAACCTGCTACATCCAGGCTAGACTGTAAATGTCTTTGGATGGGTAACTGGTGCCAGGCACTCCTTCCTGTAACCACCCATAAAGGATGGCATGGAGCACATTTTCTTGCACACAGAAATCCTTGTACCATCAGTCTGTACCCTATCCCCATCTTCCATCCCCCAATCCCAACCTTCCAGGAGCGAAGGGGTGGAAACATTGATACTCCAGCCTCACCTGATCCAGTCTCATCATTCAGAGGGTAGGGAAATAAGACTCAATGTGCTTATACCAAGATCAGATCTGCTTTGAGCCTGAGTTGCCTCAAGCAACTGAACCGCCTCTCTTGGGGCAGGTCTCAGGTCACTTACATAGAGGCCAAAAATCATGTGCAACCAGTAGGCAAGGCATGAAGTCAAAGTCAGATCATACGCAGGACAACAAGTGCCCAGTGGAACAACCATCGGCCTGAGTTGTGGTCTAGAGCTAAGATTGGACACCACTAGCAGCAAGGAGGTGGCAGCCAGTCAACCAATAGGTTCTAGGTGGTAAGGACAAAGCAGAGAACAAAAGCACAGAAACTGTGTCCTCCTGGAGCCTACATTTCTCACTGAGAAGTAAAGGCTGGTGGCCCAACCTAAGTCTGAAGGGTTCACTGTGGCACAACGAGGCACTCAGACTCTGGGTTTGACACCTCTTTGCCTCTTATATCTCTGTGACCTTACGCAAGCCATGTACTTCTCCAGATCTCAGTTTCCTCATCTGTAAAGTGAGATTAATAAGACCAGCAGCCTCAGTGGGCTGCGGTGAGGATTTTGTCAGTTAAGTAAAGCACTAAAAACAGCATGTGATTCACAAGAAGCACGGTAAGAATGTCTTTATTATTGTCCTGGACACTCCCCTTACAAAAATGCCAGGAGTGTGCAATGCTTGCACTGCAGAGCATTTTAAAGAGGCCACCCAGGGCCTGCCAGCTTGTGTTCCATCAGTGGTGACAAATTTCTGCCTGGCCTCAGACAGGTCGCTAATTGTTCTCAGCCTCCATCCCTTTCCCCAGTCCTGGGGTGGTAGAGGAGCAGATGATGCTGGCTCACTCAGGAGGACCTAGGAGGCAATCTGAGGTCACCACCAGCAGAGTCAGAGCAGGAGGTTCCAAGCTTGCCATGGAAAGAGGTGTCACGGCTTCATCTGGCAGGGTAAGCAGGAGCTCAGGGCTTACAGAGGTTACGTATGTGCCTCTGAACATCTTGAGGGGTGGCATCTGGAACTGTTGTGTCATGATTTATTGAAAGCTGTACTCAAGTTAAATCAAGGTTGGAAAGGTTAATGAATGAATGAACTACCATTTAAAAATATATAGTCGCCTTATTTTGTTGAGGTTGGGATAGGAACAAGCAAGAAGAGGATCCAGCTCCTTCGGTCTACGGCCTTCACTGGGCGAGGAGCCGCCGCCATGTCTGTGCGTCTACAATGGATGGTCGTGCGGAACTGCCCCGGTTTCCTGATCAAGAGGAATAAGCAGACCTACAGCACCGAGCCCAATAACTTGAAGGCCCGCAACGCCTTCCGCTACAACGGTCTGATTCGCTGCAAGACTGTGGGCGTGGCGCCGGCAGCCAATGGCAAGGTGTTCTGGTGGTCATGGGCGGAGATGCGGCCAGCGGACGCCTGCCGCCTTCTGTGTGCGGACCGTTATCAACAAGAAAGCTCTCGCCAAGCTCAGCAGCGTCAGACACATGATCTGCAAGAACAAGTACCGTCCTGACCTGCCATGACTGCCATCAGCAAGGCCAGCGCCATCCTGCGCAGCCAGAAGCCTGTGATGGTGAAGAGGACGCGGACCCGCCCCACCAAGAGCTTCTGAGTTGCCTGCCCCCAAAGCAATAATCAGCTGGCTTTCTAGAAGAAGAAGAAGGGAGAGGGAGAGGGAGAGCGTCCAGTGTCCTGCAAAAAACTCAAGAAGACTTTTACTGTTTGCTCTGATTTATCATCCCCTAGGCATAGTCAGAAATAATATGAATGTCCAGCCACTGTGAAAGCCCTTTGCAGTGTTTAGAAAATCTGTACTCTCCAGTATGGTAGCCACGTGCGCCTATTGAGCACTTGAAAAGTGGCTCCTTGAGATATGCTGTGTGTGTACACTCTGGATTCCTAGACTTAGTATGGAAAAAAACAATGTAAACATCTCATTAATAATTTTTATTGATTACATATTGAAATGTTAATATTTTTATATATTGGGCAAAAATAAAATGTATTACTAAAATTAATTTCATCCATTTTTCTTTTTTCATGTGGCTACTAGAAAATCTATATATGTGACTTGAATAATATTTCTATTGGATGGTGAAGTTTAAACAGAGAATGGTGCTCATGGGGTGTGCCTTTCCCAGTGGTGCCAGTTGAGCCATCACTGATTTCTTTTTGCTCAAATAGCAAAAAGACTTTGCAGTGGAGAAAACCCTGGGCCAGGAGACTGCAGATCCGATTTATCACTTCACCTCAGCCATCAAGTTGCTGGATGGCTCTGGTAACAATAGTGATAGTAGCAAACACTTCTATAGTTTTTTATGTATATATGGAGGCCAGGTGCTGTTCTAAACATTTGACACATGTAAATTTCTAACTAAAACTCTATGAGATGATAGAAGCTATTATTAGCTCCATTTTCCATATATGGACACTGAGGTGTTAAGAGGTGAAATCACAAGCCCTAAGCTCACAACTGGAAATTGGTAGAACTAGAATTCAAAGCCAGGCAGTCTGGTTCCAAGGTCTGTATTGTAAACCACCTCTTACCTCAAGTAATCCAAACTCGCTTGGATTCAGTTTCTTCGTCTAAGAAACAAGGTTCAGAAGATGCCACAGGTGACCACAGGCTGTATAGACGTAAGCTGGCAGAAGCTTAGGAAAGGAAATTACATTGAAAGAGCTTCCCATCCACAAAGCTACTAAAACCCAAACCCAGTGCTTACAATAATGTCTTCCCAAATGCCTCCAAATGGAATTAACTTTTTCTCTTCTTATGCTTCATAACATTCTGATACATTACAGTCCTTCACACATCTTATCTTTCATTGCACACACACACACACACACACACACGTGTATATATATCTGTTTCCTTCATTACTGTTCAGATTTTTTAAAGGCAGGCTGTCTTACAGATCAGTGCTTTTTAACTGGAGGTTAAAATTTTGCTCCCAGAGGACATTTGGTAGTGTCTGGAGAAAGTTTTGATTAACACAACTTGTGAGGTTGGAGGTATGTCGCTACTATCATCTAGTGGGCAAAGATAAAAAATGCTGCTAAGCATCCTACAATGCACAGGACAGCCCCCTACAACAAAGAATTATCTGGGCCAAAATCTGCATACTGGCAAGAGTGAGAAACCTTGCAGATCATTAGATGATCCACTGTGCCTAAAACATGCATGAAACAATAGGCACTCCATAAGTGACAAAAGATTGATTGATTGATTGAAAGAATAATAAATACATATTCACCTATCTGCCCTGAATGTAACTTCCTTTTGGTTATGCTCAAGAAGTATGTATTCAATGCCCACTATATGCCAGGCACATTCTAGGGCTGGGGGATAGGGGAATGCAAAGTTCTGAGACACATGAGGCCCCTGTCCTCAGGATAGGACAGTCTCCTAGGGGAGTCAGAGTCAAAGCAGTGTGTCAAATGGTAAGTGCCCTCAACCTCGCTAGCTCTGGACAGGAGCACCACACAGAAACTTTGTGAAGACAGATGACCCAGACAATCCTGCAGATACTCATCATTTTTTCTCAATCTTTATTTTGAAAAATGTCAAACATACAGAAAATGTGGAATAATAGTACAACACACATATTTATATACATAGTAACATTTAAATAGATAGATATAGAAATATAAACACACACATAATGCTTTGGAAAATAAGATGCAGACATCATGACATCAGCCAAATACATTAGCATGCATAGGACAGACCTGCTGATTTAATCAGTCTGGAGTGGGGCCTTGGCATCAGTAGTTTAAAAAATTCTCCATTTGGGTAAGGGCCAAGATAGCCGAATGGGAACATCTCTGATCTGCAGCTCCCAGAGAGACCAATGCAGAAGGCGGGTGATTTCTGCATTTCCAAATGAGGTACCAGTTCATCTCATGGAACTGGTTAGGCAGTGGGTGCAACCCACAGAGAGCGAGCAGAAGCAGGGTGGGGCATGGCTTTACCTGGGAAGTGCAAGGAGCCTGGGGACCTCCCTCCCCCAGCCAAGGGAAGCCATGAGGGACAGTGCTACCCACCCCTGGTACTATGCTTTACCCACAGATCTTTGCAATCCACAGATTAATAGATTCCTTTGTGAACCTACACTGCCAGAGTCCTGAGTTTCAAGCACAAAATTGGGTGGCTGTTTAGGCAGGCACCAAGCTAGCCACAGGAGTTTTTTCATACTCCAGTGGCGCCTAGAACCCCAGTGAGACAGGAAACCATCCACTCCCCTGGAAAGGGGCCTGAAGTTAGGGAGCCAAGTGGTCTCACTCAGCGGGTCCCACTCCAACAAAGTCCAGCAAGCCAAGAACCACTGGCTTGAAATTCTCGCTGCCAGCATAGAAGTCTGGAGTTGACCTGGGATGATGGAGCTTGGTGAGCAGAGGGGTATCCACCATCACTGAGACTTTAGTAGGCAGTTTTCCCCTGACAATGCTAAGGAGACTGGGAGGTTTCGACTGGGCAGAATTCACCACAACATGGCAAAGTGGCTGTGGCCAGACTGCTTCTCTAGATTCCTGTCACTAGGCAGGGCATCTCTACAGGAAATGCAGCAGCCCCCATCAGGGGCTTACAGATAAAACTCATCTACTGGGCCAGAGCACCTGGGGGGAGGGGTGACTGTAGGCACTGCTTCAGCAGATTTAATCTTTCCTACCTGCTGGCTCTCAAGAGAGCAGCTGATCCTGACAAGGGAGATCCTCCCAGCACAGCACACCAGCTCTGCTAAGGGACAAACTGCCTCCTCAAGTGGGTCCCTGGCCCCCGAGCCTCCTGACTAGGAGAGACCTCCCGACAGGGGTCGACAGACACCTCATACAGGAGAGCTCCAACTGGCATCTGGCAGGTGCTCCTCTGGGATGAAGCTTTCAGAGAAAGAAGCAGGCAGCAATCTTTGCTGTTTTGCAGCCTCCACTGGCGATACTCAGGCAAACACTGTCTGGAGTGAACCTCCAGCAAACTGCAGCAGACCTGCAGAAGAGGGGCCTGACTGTTAGAAGAAAAACTAACAAACAGAAAGCAACAACAACAACAAAAACAACAAAAAAGACCCCCACACAAAAACCCCATTCAAAGGTAATCAGCCTCAAAGACCAAAGGTAGATAAATCCAGGAAGATGAGGAAAGACCAGTGCAAAACTCTGAAAATTCCAAAAGCCAGAATGCCTCTTCTACTCCAAATGATCACAACTCCTCTCCAGCAAGGGCACAAAACTGGATGGAGAATTAGATTGATGAATTGACAGAAGTAGGCTTCAGAAGGTGGGTAATGACAAACTCCTCTTAGCTAAAGGAGCATGTTCTAATCCAAAGCACGGAAGTTAAGAAATTTGATGAAAGGTTACAGAAACGGCTGACTAGAATAACCAGTTTAGAGAGGAACATAGATGACCTGATGGAGCTGAAAAACATAGTACAAGAACCCCGTGAAGCATACCTGAGTATCAATAGCCAAATTGATCAAGTGGAAGAAAAGATATCAGAGATTGAATACCATCTTGCTGAAATAAGGCATGCAGATGAGAGTAGAGAAAAAAGAATGAAAAGGAATGAGCAAAGCCTCCAAGAAGTATGGGACTATGTGAAAAGACCAAACCTATGATTGACTGGTGTACCTGAACGTGACAAGGAGAATGGAACCAAGTTGGAAAACACACTTCAGGATATTACTCAGCATAACTTCCCCAGCCTAGCAAGAGAGGCCAACATTCAAATACAGGAAATACAGAGAACACTACTAAGATGCTCCATAAGAAGATCAACACCAAGACACATAACTGTCAGAGTCTCCAAGGTTGAAAGGAAGGAAAAACTGTTAAAGGCAGCCAGAGAAAAAGGTCAGGTTACCTCCAAAGAGAAGCCATCAGAATAACAGTGGACTGCTCTGCAGAAACCCTACAAGCCAGAAGAGAGTGGGGGCCAGTACTCAACATTCTTAACGAAAAGAATTTTCAACCCAGAATTTCATATCTACCCAAACTAAGCTTCATGAGCGAAGGAGAAATAAAATCCTTTACAGACAAGCAAATGCTGAGGGCTTTTGTCACCACTGTGCCTGCCTTACAAGAGCTACTGAAGGAAGCACTCATTATGGAAAGGAAAAACGGGTACTGGCCACTGCAAAAGCACACCAAAATATAAAGACCAATGACACTATGAAGAAACTGCACCAAATAATGGGCAAAATAACTAGCTAGCATCATACTGGCAGGATCAAATTCACACATAATAATATTAACCTTAAGTATGGGCTAAATGCCCCAGTTAAAAGACACAGACTGGCAAATCAGATAAAGAGTCAAGACCCATCCATATGCTGTATTCAGGACACCCATCTCACATGCAAAGACATACACAGGCTCAAAATAAAGGGATGGAGGAATATTTGTCAAGCAAATGAAGAGAGAAAAAAAAAGCAAGTTGCAATACTAGTCTCTGATAAAATAGGCTTTAAACCAACAAAGATCAAAAAAGACAAAACAAGGGCATTACATAGTGGTAAAGGGATCAATTCAACGACAAGAGCTAACTATCCTAAATATATATGCACCCAATATAGGAGCACCCAGATTCATAAAACCAGTTCTAAGAGACCTACAAAGAGACTAAGGCTCCCACACATTAATAGTGGGAGACTTTAACACTCCACTGTCAATATTAGAAAGATCAATGAGACAGAAAATTAACAAAGATATTCAGGACTTGAACTCAGCTCTGGACCAAGTGTACCTAATAGACATCTTTAGAACTCTGCACCCCAAATCAACAGAATATACATTCTTCTCAGTGCCACATAGCACTTATTGTAAAATTATCCACATAATTGGAAGTAAAACACTCCCCAGCAAGTGCAAAGGAATGGAAATCATAACAAATAGTCCCTCAGACCACACTGCAATCAAATTAGAACTCAGGATTAAGAAACTCACTCAAAACTGCACAACTACATGGAAATTGAACAACCTGCTTCTGAATGATTCCCGAGTAAATAACGAAATTAAGGAAGAAATCAAGAAGTTATTTGAAACCAATGAGAACACAGAGACAATGTACCAGAATCTCTGGGACACAGCTAAAGCAGTGTTAAGAGGGAAATTTATAGCACTAAATGCCCACATGGGAAAGTGGGAAAGATCTAAAATCAACACCCTAACATCACAATTAAAAGAACTAGAGAAGCAAGAGCAAACAAATTCAAAAGCTAGCCGAAGACAAGAAATAACTAAGATCAGAGCAGAACTGAAGGAGATGGAGACATGAAAAACCCTTCAAAAAATCAATGAATCCAGGAGCTGGTTTTTTGAAAAGATTAACAAAAGAGATAGATGGCTAGCCAGACTAATAAAGAAGAAAAGAGAGAAGAATCAAATAGACTCAATAAAAAATGATAAAGGGGATATCATCACTGATCCCACAGAAATACAAACTATCATCAGAGAATACTATATACACCTCTGTGCAAATAAACTAGAAAATATAAAAGAAATGGATGAATTCCTGAACACATACACCCTCCAAAAACTAAACCAGGAGGAAGTCGAATTCCTGAATACACCAATAACAAGTTCTGAAATTGAGGCACTAATTAATAGCTGACCAACCAAAAAAAGCCCAGAACCAGATGGATTCATGGCTGAATTCGACCAGAGGTACAAAGAGGAGCTGGTACCATTCCTTCTGAAACTATTCCAAACAATAGAAAAAGAGGGACTCCTCCCTAACTCATCTTATGAGGCCATCATCATCCTGATACCAAAGCCTGGCACAGACACAACAAAAAAAGAAAATTTCAGGCCAATATCCCTGATGAACATTGATGTGAAAATCCTCAATAAAATACTGGCAAACTGAATCCAGCAGTACATTAAAAAGCTTATCCACCATGATCAAGTCGGCTTCATCCCTGGGATGCAAGGCTGGTCCAACATATGCAAATTAATAAATGTAATCCATCACATAAACAGAACCAATGACAAAAACCACATGATTGGCTGGGTGTGGTGGCTCACACCTGTAATCCCAGCACTTTGGGAGGCCGAGGCAGGCGGATCACAAGGTCAGGAAATCAAGACCATCCTGGCTAACATGGTGAAAGCACGTCTCCACTAAAAATACAAAAAAAAAAAAAAATTAGCTGGGCGAGGTGGTGGGTGCCTGTAGTCCCAGCTACTCGGGAGGCTGAGGCAGGAGAATGGCATGAACCCAGGGAGTGGAGCCTGCAGTGAGCCCAGATAGCACCACTGCACTCCAGCCTGGGCAACAGAGCGAGACTCCATCTCAAAAACAAACAAACAAACAAACAAACAAACAAAAAACCACACGATTATCTCAATAGATGTAGAAAAGGCCTTTGATAAAATTCAACATCCCTTCATGCTAAAAACTCTCAATAAACTAGGTATTGATGGAACGTATCTCAAAATAATAAGAGCTATTTATGACAAACCCATAGCCAATATTATACTGGATGGGCAAAAACTGGAAGTATTCCCTTTGAAAACCAGTGCAAGACAGGAATGCTGTCTCTCACCACTCCTATTCAACATAGTATTGGAAGTTCTGGCCAGGGCAATCAGGCAAGAGAAAGAAACAATGCATATTCAAATAGGAAGAGAGGAAGTCAAATCATCTGTGTTTGCAGATGACATGATTGTGTATTTAGAAAACCCCAGTGTCTCAGCCCAAAAACTCTTTAAGCTGATAAGCAACTTCAACAAAGTCTCAAGATACAAAATCAATGTGTAAAAATTATAAGAATTTCTATACACCAACAATAGACAAGCAGAGAACCAAATCATGAATGAACTCCCATTCACAGTTGCTACAAAGAGAATAAAATACCTGAGAATACAACTTACAAAAGATGTGAAGGACTTCTTCAAGGAGAACTACAAACCACTGCTCAAGGAAATAAGAGAGGACACAAACAAATGGAAAAACATTCCATGCTCCTGGATAGGAAGAATCAATGAAAATGGCCATATTGCCCAAAGTAATTTATAGATTCAATGCTATTCCCGTCACTGGGAATCCCATCAAGCTACCATTGACTTTCTTCACAGAATTAAAAAAAAGAAACTACTTTTAATTTCATATGGAACAAAAAAAAGAGCCCATATAACCAAGACCATCCTAAGCAAAAAGAACAAAGCTGGAGGCATTATGTTACCTGACTTCAAACCATACTACAAGGCTACAGTAACCAAAACAGCATGGTACTGGTACCAAAACAGATATATAGACCAATGGAACAGAACAGAGGCCTCAGAAATAACACCACACATCTATACCATCTAATCTTTGACAGACCTGACAGAAACACGAACAGGGAAAGGATTCCCTGTTTAATAAATGGTGCTGGGAAAACTGTCTAGTCATATGTAGAAAACTGAAACTGGATCCCTTCCTTACACCTTATCCAAAAATTAACTCAAGATGGATTAAAGACTTAAATGTAAAACCTGAAATTATAAAAACGCTAGAAGAAAACCTAGACAATACCATTCAGGACATAGGCATGGGCAAAGATTTCATGAATAAAACACCAAAAGCAATTGCAACAAAAGCCAAAATTGACAAATGGAATCTAACTAAACAAAGGAGCTTCTGCACAGCAAAAGAAACTATCTGCAGAGTGAACAGGCAACCTATAGAATAGGAGAAAAACTTTGCAATCTACCCATCTGACAAAGATCTGATATCCACAATCTACATTTACAATCTTGTAAATTTCTTAAACAAATTTACAAGAAACAAACAAACAACCCCATCAAAGAGTGGCCAAAGATATGAACAGACACTTCTCAAAAGAAGACATTTATTAATGGGTGCAGCACAGCAACATGGCACATGTATACATATGTAACAAACCTGCACATTGTGCACATGTACCCTAGAACTTAAAGTACAATTAAAAAAAAAAAAGACATTTATGCAGCCAACAAACATGAAAAAAAGCTCATCATCACTGGTCATTAGAGAAATGCAAATCAAAACCACAATGAGATACCATCTCATGCCAGTCAGAATGGTGATTATTAAAAAGTCAGGAAACAACAGATGCTGGCAAGGCTATGGAGAAAGAGGGATGCTTTTACACTGCTGGTGGGAATGTAAATTAGTTCAACCATTGTGGAAGACCGTGTGGTGAATTGTCAAGGATCTAGAACCAGAAATACCATTTGACCCAGCAATTCCTTTAATGAGTATATACCCAAATAATTATAAATCATTCTACTATAAAGACACACACACACATATGTTTATTGCAGCACTACTTATAATAGCAAAAACTTGGAACCAACACAAATGCCCATCAATGATAGACTGGATAAAGAATATGTGGCACATATACACCATGGAATACTACACAGCCATAAAAAAGAATGAGATCATGTCCTTTGCAGAGACAAGGATGAAGCTGGAAGCCATCATTCTCAGCAAACTAACACAGGAACAGAAAACCAAATACCGCATGTTCTCACTCATAAGTGGGAGTTGAAAAATGAGAACCCATGGACATAGGGAGGAGAACAACACACAATGGGGTCTGTCAGGGACTGGGAGGGGGAAGAGGAAGAAGAGCATTAGGACAAATACCTAATGCATGCGGGACTTAAAACTTAGATGAAAAATTGATAGGTGCAGCAAACTACTATGGCACATGTATATCTGTGTACCAAACCTGCACATTCTGCACATGTATCCCGAAACTTAAAGTAAAAAAAATAAAAAAATAAAAAAATAAAAATTATCCATTTGGACACAGTCAAAGTTGAGAACTCCTGGGATTTAGGAACTGTAGGAACCAGGCCTTTACTGGGAAAGAGAGATGGCTTTCAGGAGGAGGTAAAGCTGAAGCTGGGAGCCTGAACAAGCACAGCGGTGAAGCTGTAGAGGGAGGAGGGAAGGACTTGAGGGGGATTTATCTAGGTGGTAATTAGAACCACCTGGTGACTGGAGCCTGGCCTGCTTCCCAGTTCCCTTTTCCCCTCTCTGGCTGGCCTGTTTCCATTTACAGGCTTACTTTCCAAGTCTCTAAAACCAAGACTGGGTGACACAAGGAGGTACTGCTCAAAATAAGATCACCCTTGCTTGGGTCCCCATTCTGGCAGCTGCACTTCTGCTCTGTACCCACAGTGTTCCTCAGTCCTAGAATCCAATCTTGGCCCTTGCCTGCCCTTGTGCTTGTGTTTGTGTCTTTATTAGCCTGTTCTCATGCTGCTAATAAAGTCATACCGAAGACTGGGTAATTTTTAGAGGAAAGAGGTTTAATTGACTCACAGTTCAGCATGGCTGGGGAGCTCTCAGGAAACTTACAATTATGGCAGAAAGGGAAGCAAGTATGTCCTTCTTCACATCATGGCAGGAAGGAGAAGTGCCATGTAAAGGGAGAAAAGCCCCCCCTTATAAAACTATCAGATCTCATGAGAACTCACTATCACAAGAAGTGATACAATTCAATCACTTGAATTGAAGTGATTGAATTGTATCACTTCACACAAGAAGTGTAACTATTCAAGATGAGATTTGGGTGGGGACACAGCCAAACCACATCAGTGTCTCAGCAACCTGCCCAGAGACACATGGGCCTTCTAAGATTGGAGTCCTCATTAATCCTTCTCCCTTTATTAGAGGTTCCTTAAGCTTTTATTAGAGGTTCCTTAAGCTTTTGCCTGATCTCTGAATCCTGCCTGCTTCTGGGCTTACAATTCCACCTTCCACGCACTGCTGGGCCCCTCATGAATACCAGTTGTGCTACTGGGGAGTGCACGCCTGTTGCACTGCCTTCCAGATGCCTTCTTCCACCTGCTTAATGCACGTCCTGCCACCTCACCCACCCTGGGAGCTGGGTCTGTTTACAGGGTCCTTTCCCCCACAATACCACAGCCCTGGTGCACTTCCCCACTTCTGGTTTCCATCTCCTCATCTGTACACAAGTGAGAGGCTTGCTTTAGTGATCCCTACAGCTCTTTCAAGCCAAATATTCTATGATTCCCAAATCTGATCAATGATAACAGTGAGCATCGGAGTGCATGCAGAAAGTCCTTATGTTGGCTGTGGTTATCTTAAAACAGCTTACTAGCACACAATTTCAACATTCATAGAGGGCAAAACCATCAAACAGGCTTGTTCTTAGTCAACGCACAAACAAAACCTGCATGGTTGGTTGATTGCATTGTTGAATAAACTTCTGGCAAATTTTCTATTAATTTGAGTCCTCGTACCCCCAGCGTTCTGGCTAATGCTTCATTCCACTCATCTTAGGTATATTTAGCTCATTCATTTTCCTCAGTTCTGTAAATTGAAGCAAAATACCTCCATGCTGCCTCTGATTTCCACAGAGCCTGCAAAAGCAGCTACCTTTAAAGAGGTCAAAACAGAAGAGAAATGCCACTTAAGGACAAATGAGGTCAGGCCTGGCCCTTGGACTTGGCTCTTCAAGTTCTGCTCTGTTGGCTGTGTACAGAATAAATTTTGGCTCCCAGCTGGCTGTGGCGGCCTGGACACAGATACACTGTGTTCATGGGCAGATCGCAAGGGCCAGAGCAGTGATCTTTGCCAAACTCCTCACAGGCGGGAGGTTCTGAATCCCAGGGACTTCCAAGGTGGAAAGGACCTGCAGGTCGTTCAGGGCAACCCCTCTCCACTACAAATAAGAAAATGAGACCCAGAAATGTCAAGTACCTTCTCTGAGGTTGCACATCAAATTAGTATGTGCTCATCTATGCTATCTCTTTCATTCTGTCCGACCTGGAAATTCTACTTTGTGGACTTTATGCCACAGATCTGCTCAAACACGGGCATAATGATGTATAAGCAAGGTTATTCACTGCAGCATGGTAGCATAGTAAAACACTGGAAGCAGCTTCAGTATCCATCAGGAGAGGACCGATGTTCAATGGAATACTAAGCACCTGTAAGGAAGACTGAGGTAGCTCTCCATGTGCTGATATGGAAAGATCTCTGAGATACCTTAGATGAAGAACACAAGGTGCTGAGCTGTGCCTATGGTATGCTACTATTTGTGTGAAAATGGAGAAAAAGGCTAAGAGAGTGTGTGTGTGTGTGTGTGTGTGTGTGTGTGTGTGTGTGTCTGTGTTTGCTTATAACAGGTAGGACTTTGATCTTGTTTGCCTACAGAGAAGGGAACTGCATGGCTGGGGATGAGAGGTAGAATTTTCACTATAAAACTTCTAACTGGACTGGGCACGGTGGTTCACGCCTGTAATCCTAACACTTTGGGAGGCTGAGGCAGGCAGATCACAAGGTCAGGAGATCCAGACCATCCTGGCTAACATGGTGAAACCCTATCTCTACTAAAAATGCAAAAAATTAGCTGGGCATGGTGGTGTGCGCCTGTAGTCCCAGCTACCCAGGAGCCTGAGGCAGGAGAATCACTTGAGCCCAGGAGGCTGAGGTTGCTGTGAGCCGAGATGGCACCACTGCACTCCAGCCTGGGCCACAGAATGGAACTCCGTTAAAAAAAAAAACAAAAAACAAAAAACAAAAAAAAACAACTTTTAACTGTTGGTGCCACATTATTACTCATTCAAAAGCTTAAGTAAACACATAGACCATGTGGCAGACTGGGGTCCAGGTGGCTTGTCCAAGGTGATTCAGCTGGCTAAATGACAGAGCTGCTCCTGAGTCCCAGTCCTCCTTATTCTTGGCATGCACATACAAAAAAATGTTTTCCAAAATACTTATTAAGTTCTAGAAAGAGGGAAGGGGTCAATTCAGAAGAGGAGGGAAAATGGGCGAGGGGGATAGAATATCATTAAGGTGAAGACAGAAGACAAGGGGAAGAGGAAAAGGGAGGCAGGAATGGATGGGAGCAGGAGCCTGTAGGAGAGAATGTCAATTTGCAGCCCGAGGGCCCTTGCAGACTCAAGATGGCTCAAGCTCAACATGCGCTTGTAGCCAAGACTCATTTGCTAAGCAGCAATAGCAAGAGAGTTAGTCCAGGCAGGAGGTGGCTGAGTGCAGCCACAAGCTCTGTAGAGGGCCATGAGCTATCCAGGCGGCATCCACCTCCACAAGCTTCACCTGTGGTGTCGGCACACCTCAACTCAAACCCCACAGAATAAGCCTCTCCGGGCAGCTGTGCTCTGCTGTGTGCGTGAGTTCAACAACACCACAGCCTCCCTGAGAAATCTGCACATTCATTCCTCCAGCCTCCTGAGAGAGCGACACCCTTTGTGTGACGTGGCACTTTGTTTCTCCACCAGAGGTCTGACAGAACTTTCTGGGGGCGTTGACTGGACACAGCCTTGGGCTGGTGCCAGTGTGGTTCCAGGCAGGGGTCCTGCTGAGTCAGCCATTGTCTCTTTTCCATTTTCTAAATATGCCCCTTACAGTTAAGAGAACTTGTCTGCCAGAACACCATTTTATGTACTGTCCCTCATCAGCTTGGACCATTTTGGAGCCAGGAGAAGAGAAAGGGCTTGGGGAGTCAGGCTCTGGTCTCCACCCTCTCATGATAAGGATTCGAGCTAGGGTTTCCTAACAGCTGAAGTGCAGGCCCCAGTGCTGGGACTCTATCTTACATTCTTTGGGGATCAGCTCTCCTTTGTTGTCTTTCTTTTTCTCATTTGTTAAGCACAGAAGCAATTTTTTTTCTGGGTCTGTTTAGACAAACTAATGTAAACACCATGAGAAGCTTCAAACTCTCTGCCGATTGGCCAGCTCCATTTTGCACTCAAAGTCGTGTCTAAGCAAGGAGCCTGATGAGTACAAGGGGAACTCTAGCAGCACTGTGGGACCATCCTGAGGTCTCACTGTGGCCTGGCTTCCAAGGGCCTGGGTCCCCGACCCCCAGCCACAACTGGGTCACAGGCTCCAAGGCACGTTGTCTCCCTGGAGGAGGTTTCAAATGGCTTGCCACAGTCAATGTATTGTCAGAAAGGGCAGGGGAAGGCATCAAAGAAAGGGTTCATCTCACATAGGAAACCGCTTTGTGCAGAGATGACACAGTGATGCCTCAATGAACACACAAAGCATCTTTCACTAAAATCAGCCAGGCACAAAGGGGAAGCTGTGGTCTCCTAGACCCTTCTGCTCTGGGTTGGTTGGTGCTGCAGCTGTGAAGGGAAGGCAAGGGTGTGGTCTCAGCACAGGTGTAAGCCCCCTACAGGTGGGCCATGTGTGTAGGAGAGGGGGAGCTCACAATGTTGTGGGCATTGGACTTGTGCAAAGAGAGCCAAATTCAGAGTCCTTTGGAATATAAAAACTTTTGCTCAGTCCCACAGCTTGCCTGGCCCAACACCAGAGAGAGGCAGTCTGGGACCTCCTACCCTGGAGCCCTCTCCAAGTCTGCACACCTTATCTAAGGTATTCTGTCTGCCACACCTCAGCCATTCAACCTACATGTAGTTGCAAGACCAGTCTTACTGAAGAACAGCTCTAATCATGTTACTTACCCATCAAAAAACTATGATGACTTCCTGTTTTTACTACAGAATGATGGGCTAATTTCTTAGTAATTAACTTACTTAAAATTATATGTAATAGGAGAAAAATTTCCAATTTTTTTATGGCAGTGAAGCTAAGGCCTGGCCCTCTGACTGCAGATGGGAAATTTCTCCTTTCCTGCTAAGCTGCTCCGGCAGCATATGTCTATTTCAAGCTACATTTTAAGGCAATACATGGCACCTTTAAGCCAGGGTTTCATCTTCCATGGCAATTATCACTGGATGGTAGGACAGTCATGATAATTAATTATGAATATCTGATCTGACACAGTTATGAGAAAGGGAATTGATTGACGACAACTGTTCCTAGTATTTGACATTCATACATTATAGAATCAAGAAGAAAAGTGTGTGTGTGTACATAATCACAAACTATACAGCATTCTCCTCATCACTAACAGTTTATTAATGTAGTTACTGCCAACAGCAGCACATAGGTCCTGGTAAAGTAGTTGTCTCTGTCACAGCAGGGTGAGAAAGAGAGAGGAGGCCCTATCACTGGGCCATGGTCAAGGAATCCATGTCTAAGTCTCATCCCTGTGACTATTATATCGGCTTCTGATAATAAAAATTTTTCTAATAAATACTGTCCTTGGAATCTCCTATGGTGGAATTTATTCATGAATAAATGAGAAGGAGCAGGAAGTATTGGCTGGTAATACAATGCAGAGTAATTCTGAAATGAATGGAGAAGATGACATCTCAGAATGTTCAAGAATGGCACAAGCATGATCTTAGCTATAAAACTAACTCCGTCACCCCACAACATTCCCACATTCTGGGTTTCACTCTCTCCTACAACAAAACTCAATCTTGCCCCATCATTTTCAAGCCTCCGTTGAGATTTAAATCATTACTACCTGGTCCAACACTGGTTCTAGGAGAAGGTACTGGCATTGTTGGGTTCTGCATGCTGTGATCCAACCCTGGAAGACCCATTGGTTCTGGGAAAACTCTTGTCTGCCTCCATCAATCACTCATGTTATCCAGACTCAGCCACTTTCCCCAGGAAAATCTTTAAACTTCTCTCCAGTTCAGACCCACTGCTTGGATGTGGCCCACAATGAATCCAGCCTGGGCCATCATGGTACTCCAAGTGGCTTCATTTTCCATAGAGCTTGGTGTCCAGTTAATACCCAGGCATTTCCACATTTCACCCCCATTAAAACTGAAGCCTTTCTTATGAAAACGGGAAGAAACTATAATCACTAAGCTAAGATCAAGTGACAGTTACACTCCTCTGTAGACCGGGACCTTAGGTCTTTAGGAGAAGGCCCAAATCTAATTTAGCAGAGGGATAAGATGCCAGCTCATCAACACAACATCTCCAAGTCCCTTATTTCTCTATGCAGACATCTGCTACGTTTGGCTTCAAATGTTGTCTGTCAGTTAATAGCAATGAAGTTACTCCTGAGGCTCCAATATGCCACAGATTTGTGCTTATTCATTTCCCTTTCCTTCATTACAAATGGGTTTGATTATAATTAGTGTACTCCATGGAGTGCTACTGGATTTTAGAATCTTTAATTATCTATAGTAAATATATTTCCTTTTTACACCAAAATACTTGATAAATTGCTGTTTAGTTGAAATGTGCTGTCAGCCTCATGAATAAATAACAGTTTGCACTCCAGTGGTTGGCCACATTCCGGACGTCTTCTGAGAGTGGGCGCCTGGGGTGGGAGATGGAGGATGGAGGGTGAGAAATATCTTGACCTCTTCCCTTGTTGCACTGACTTGGGTGGTCTGGGCTTATTAAAGCACTTCTAACCTTGGGCTTGTGTTTTCCCAAAGCAAGTGGACAAGCATCATCAGCTCTCAGTGGAGGAGCTTTAGCCTGGACTTTTGGCCATGAGCACCATTAATCAACAGGTTATGCAAATTAGATGGTAATTAATTCCTGGTAGCAGGCCCATTTCCATTTAGACTGCTGCATATGCTGTGTGGTGATCAATTTGGTCTCCAAGGAAGCCCTGCTTCTTCTTCCAATGTTGTGGACCTTGGACTTGTACAAAAAGAGCCAAATTCAGAGTCCTTTGGAATATAGAAACTTTTGCTCAGTCCCACAATTTGCCTGGCCCAAGACCAGAGAGAGGCAGTCTGGGACCTCCTACCCTGGAGTCCTCTCCAAGTCTGCACACATTATCTGAGGCGTTCTCTTTGCCACACCTCAGCCATTCATCCTACATGTGGTTGCAAGATCAATCTTCCCGAAAAACAGCTCTACTCATGTTTTTTACCCATCAGAAAACTATGATGACTTCCTGTTTTTACTACAGAATGATGTGCAAATTTCTTAGTAATTAGCTTGGTAATTAAAACTATATGTGGTAGGAGATAAATTTCCAATTTTCTTATAGCAGTGAAGCTGAGGCCTGGCCCTCTGACTGCAGATGGAAAGTTTCTCTATTCCTGGTAAACTGCTCTGGCAGCATGTATCTATTTCAAGCTACTTTTTAAGGCAATACACGGCACCTTTGAGCCAGGGTTTCATCTTACATGGCAATTACCATTGGATGGAAGGACAGTCATGATCATCAATTATGAGTATCTGATCTGACATAGTTATGAGAAAGAGAATTGACTGATGGCAACTGTTCCTAGTATTTGCCATTCATGTGTTACAGAATCAGGAAAAAATGTGTGTGTGTGTGTGTGTGTGTGTGTGTACAAACTATACAGAGTTCTCCTCATCACTAACAGTCTATTAATCAGTGGGCCCAAGAAATACATTGGCTGCCCCATAATTGCAAACAGGGCCTGTGGACTCAGGGCTAGCAGCTGGACGGAGATCACAGTGAAGACTGGGAATGCCTGTTGGGAAGGTGCTCCAACCGAAGAATTCAACGGACCAGAGGTCAAGAAAGAGCAGAGAAATCAAAGCGGGGCCCCCTGTGGGGAGGCTGAAGTCAGGCAAAACAAGTGACAAGGAAGGGGGTAAGTGCAAGCTGAGCAATTATGTGAACAGAGGCAGAAAAAAAGGAACTTTGGAACTGAAGAAAGCTGTTCCATGGCTTGTTCCATTTCGGAGTACTAAAATGTCACCTTCTCAGAATGGCCCTCCCTGGTGCTCCTGGCTAGAAGAGCAGGTTCTGAAACTCTCCATCTCAAACTTGCTTTATTGTTCATAGCCCTTTTCTCTGCCTACTATTAATTTTTCATTGCCTTGTGTGTTTATTATTTGTAACCCCCAGCAGAGTGTAAACTTGCTGTAAGTGGAGACATTTTCTTGTTCACTCTGGTGTCCCCAATGCCTAAGACAGCTCCTAGGACATAATAGAGTTTCAATGGATATTTGCTGTCTGAATGATGAACTCACTTAATAGATGAGGAAAGTCGGGTTCAAAATGAGGAGTGGCTTACAGAGGTCAGGAGAGCTGTAAACATCCTACGATACAGAGGATCCCCCTCCAGCACCTACAACCGAGACAGCCAGTCCAAAATGTCAGTAGTGTCCAGCTGAGAAACACCAAGCTACACAAACAGGGTAGGAGGTTGGCAGTGGAAGAGGAGGGTGTGGAGAGGATGTGCGTGACCCAGACCTTGAATGATGGGAACATTTGCACATAGGGAGATGAGCAAGAGCTGGCGAGGGAGGAAATTAAGTGTCCGTCTGCCATCCCCAGTGTGTGGCCTCCCTCACTTTGTGCCTAGCACTCCTCCCCAAAATTGCGTGAACCAAAAATGTCTCCAGACATTGGCAAGTGTGCCCTGGAGGACAAAATTGCCCCTGGTTGAGAACTGCTGGAGTCCAGCCGAAGTCAGCTCTCCCCTCTCCTTCCTCAGAACTCCAACCTCACTGTGGGAGACCCTTCTTAAAGGCTGGGCACTGCTTAAGTTGCTCGTCTTCTCTCTTGCCGGGTGGTGAGCTCTTCATCCTGACCCTGGAGGCATTTCTCTCACACATGGGAGTAAGAGGCATCAGGGCATCAGTTTCTAAAGCACTTGGTAACCTTCGAAGGAGAAATAACCTAATTTAGAGCCAAATGGAAATAAATCAAAACTCTAGAGATAGTCTGGAAATCACTGACTGCCATAAAATTGTGATGACATTAAGCCATCCTGCTAGACTGATTTGTAAATGGTGCTAACATAGCTCTGATAGTATAAGGAGGGCGTTTGAAATAAAAGACAAACAACTCTCTATTTATCACTGCTGAACATTTGAATGAAAACTGGGAATGGAAAGAAGCATTGAGGGCAGAAATCCAAGTGACTTGATTGGCAGTTCAGACAATAGTCCCTGAGGGGCACCCTCAGAAGCTCAGGGCTACTTTATTTAGCATTTAAAAATGTTGCTATCTGTCCATTCAAAGGAAAAAATAACCTTTTTGGTCTGATTTGATGTTCTTTCTTTCTGGTTTAAGATTCAGCACATCACCCAGATGGATGAATTTCATCAAAATATTTTCCTCAAATGATCTACAGTTCCATTTTGTAATATGTTGCCACCCACATCAATAGCTATTGATATTCTGTAATTTTCAGTGACTACCTGAAGCTCTCCCATGCACTACACTAATCCAGCTGCTTGTTATAGGTAAAAATAAAGGAAGTGATTATTACGCTGGTGGAAAACTCAGTTGCAGCTCAAAGACTACATAACTATAAATTGCAGAAGGATTAGGAATTCATGGTTGGGTAGAGCAATTATAGGTCAGCAATTTCTTGTTAAATTGCTTATTGCAAGGTGGGGGTAGAAGATACTGCCAAGCAAAATCAATTTACCTTGAAAATAATTAGTGAGATGCAAACGCCTGGAGATGGGAAATTCATTTGAAATTAATTATTGCTGCTCAAATCTAGCCAGTCTCTTTCAGCAGCAAGGACTGTCTGCAGATGGAGATTTCATTGCATTGAGCACTGCTGCAAGGATCTGTTGGATTCTGATCTAAAATCAGCTTGAGTTTAGCATTATAGGGGAAAGCTCATGCTGCACAAAGAGCTTAGTAGTCAGGATTAGATAAGTTTCTGAATACACAGGGAAGAGAAAAATGGGAAGCAATATGTGAACTGAACAATCAAGTCAGATTTAGAGGACTTAGCCTGGTCTAGTAACCCAGGTAATTGTCAATTCCTTTATGTGGATGAGGAAAGGTGAACGTCTCCTTTACTCACCATACGCAACACACCCTCGCTCATTGAAGACAGAAACATTGAACGGAGTGACACATGCTTTTCTATGTGCAATTCGCAGTATCTTTACTGGACAGCATTCCGAGTACTGAGGCAGAAGTTGTGAAGTCAGTTAAAATCACCAGCAATGGTTGGCAAGGAAATTTGAACAATAAAGAAGCTGAGACTCTAAACACACCCCACAGGACTGGGTCTCACATCCCAGAAGGGAGAGGAAATGAGATAGGGCGGATGGTTTTATTGCACTGAGGTGTGCTTTGTCCTTTAAATTCATTTCTATCATCTATGCTAAAGACATAAATGAAAACAGGTTCTGCAGATATGCAGCTGGTCCTGTATCACACAACACTCCAGTGAGTTGAATGAAAACACAACCAAAATAACAGGTAAAAACAGCCACAAATCACCAAATGACCAGAGAGACTGATGTCTTTGGTTTGTGGTCTTTCTGCTTCTGTAGGATCAGCCAAAGTAGTCAGTCCTTGGAGAGCAATTGGAGTCTCCTTTGTTACTGCTTCTGTGACTTCAGCTTGGTTGGAGATGACTTGCTCAGGCTGCAGGCAAAAGCCACAACTCACAGAGGGGGTGAAGAAGAGAAAATGAATCTCTCAGACTCTTTTTTTCTTTTCTTTTCTTTTCTTTTTTTTGAGATGGAGTCTTGCTCTGTCACCCAACCTGGAGTGCAATGGCACAGTCTCAGCTCACTGCAACCTCTACCTCCCAGGTTCAAGAGATTCTCCTGCCTCAGCCTCCTGAATGGCTGGAATTACAGGTGCGCACCACAACACCCAGCTCATTTTTGTACTTTTAGTAGAGACAGGGTTTCACCATGCTGGCCAGGCTGGTCTCAGACTCCTGACCCCGTGATCTGCCCACCTTAACCTCCCAAAGTGCTGGGATTACAGGCGTGAGCCACCGTGCCCAGCCCCTCGGATTTTTTTTTAAACTTAGTTCTTTTCAACTTAGTTTAAAGTTGAGGCTCATATACATACATTCAGCCGAAGGTGGCACCAGCCTAATCTCTCCTGGGTAAGCATTAGGAAAAAGCACCTCAAACTTTGGGGTACACAGCTTGTTCAGCAGATTGCAGGTTTAACTTTAGGGTACAGCCATTAAACCAACATGGATATCTCTATCAATGTCTGTATTGGTCATGTTCCAGAAAAAAAAAAAATAGATGGCATATTGAAAGTAGGGCGATTCAAGGAAAGCATAATAAAGGGACATTTATGAAGGTGTAGGCAGAGTATGGGATAGCACAGTACTCCTAGGATGAAGGTCAGAGTGTTACAAGAACCGGGAAAGAGAGGATCACTAGGAGAGGGTCTACTTGGCAGGAGCTGTGACCTCTGGAAAGCCCCACTGGAGGCCATTCCACAGGGAGGAAGTCAAAAGAATAAATACCCCAGCCTCACTCTGCTTCTTCCCTCCAGACTCCTCTGGGACTCCTCATAGGCTGAAGTTACCTGATAAGCCAGAGGTCAAGGTATCCCATTGATGTGGCCTGTGGGGTCAGCCCAGGGCGGAGAGCAGCAGGTTGAGGGTGGAGAGTGGGCCTGGGGGTGCACATGGGAAATATCCAGTTCACAGTTCATGACAGGGCTGCCCCAGTCATTTATTCTTCTTTCGAACGTGTGTTCAGAACCACCTCCTCGGTGCTGGACCTGTTCTGGGGGCACGTTGATGTGTCCGTTATGAATCCCTAGCCTCAAGAAGCTTTATTCCAGCAGGGAAAATGGTTGTTTTGAGGTTTTGGTTTTGGCTTTTTGCCTGTGAATCTCCTGCCAAAGAATGAGTCCACGAATTTTGGGGAATGGAACTTCTTTATTTCCAGCCATGTGGCTTCGGCTTCCACCCGAGGTGACCAGAGGGGGCTGATATTATCCTGAAGGCTCCTGACAACTTGTGTTTTATGAGCGCATCCACTTTATAAAATATTAACCAGAAATATATTAAAGTTTGCAAATGTGACAACAGACCCAGAGGGACAATGTGATGATACCATTTTTTATATATTTTTTCAAAACATGAAAAGCAGTTCTGAAAAACGAAGGAAAAAAAGACAGGTGTGTTTTTGTTCTCCTTTCAATGTAAGTGGAGTGGTATGTTTGTTTTCTGTGGACAGTGCTGATTCACCAAGGATTCAAGAATTACTAATGAGTGTTTTTCACTTCTCATTTTATAAATGGAATACATTAAGAAATTACTCAGCCACACTCGGTGTGGTTTTTAATTGAAACCTACCTCTCTGTACGGATGAGTGGAATTTCTCTTTCTCCGCGTACAGGGGCTGGTTGACCTTTTCAGCTTCAGAGGGGCCTGAAATGTGGTCAACACATTTCTTTTCACATGAACAACCCCATGCGGTCTGTTTAAATAGAGTAACCAAACTGTCTAATTTTCACAGAACTCATTTCTCTCTGCACGCGCACATTCATTGCTCCCCACCTTCTGTCATAGAGAAAATGCAGTAGATGACACTTTTATTAGTCTAACTTCTGCCCTTTATTTCTCTCCTTTAATATCAGACCCACAGAAAATAATAAGCAAACTATAGACTAGAAAGAATTATTAGTCCAGATGTGACAAGTGAAGTGTAAATATCCTCTTATATTCAAACACTGATAAAAACTAATAAAAATCTGATACCAATAAGTAGATGGACAAAGGACATAAACCAAATCATGCATCCAGAAATCACAGTTACTGCCCAGCACAGTGGCTTACGCCTGTAATCTCAATGCTTTGGGAGGCTGAGGTGGGCAGATCACCTGAGGTTGGGTGTTTGAGACCAGCCTGGCCAACATGGTAAAACCCTGTCTCTAATAAAAATACAAAAATTAGCCGGGAGTGGTGGTGCACACCTGTAATCCCAGCTACTCAGGAGGCTGACGCAGGAGAATCACTTCAATCCAGGAGACGGAGGTTGCAGTGAGCCGAGATTGCACTGCTGCACTCCAGCCTGGCCTGGGCGACAGAGTGAGACTCTGTCTTGAAAAAAGTAAAATAAAATAAAGAAAGAAATCACAGTTACTAAACAAACGTCGGGGGAATGTTCAACTTTATTTGCTTGTTCATTTATTCATTCATTTGTTAGATACTTATTAAGCAACCACTGTGTGCCAAGCACCACACAAGATCCTGAAAATATGTAGATTAGTAGAACACAGACCTCATCCACAAAGCGTTCCAATTATAGCAAAAGAGAACTGTAAACAAGATCTGTGAACTAGGCTGTTGTGTTCAGGGAACGATAAGCAATTTAAAAAGCTAAAAAGGTTACGGTAGAAAGAGTGAACTGAGCCCTAAAAGAAATGGCACTCAAACAAGTGCCATTTTCAATGAGGAAACTGGCACATATTTTTAATGTTATTATTTAATGTTGTAGTGCCTGCTTTGGGAGCAGATATATTGAACTGGACTGACCCTGTGGCAATTTTAGTAGTAAAATCCATGACTCTCTAATTCTATTTCTGAAGTTCCATATTAAGGGTATAATCTATCAAAAAAGCTATATGTCATAAGATGTTTATATATCATATAACATTGATATGTATAATAGCAAATAATTGGAATCATCCTAAATGCCCAACAACCACAGAAAGATTCAATAAATTATAGCATATTCATTTGCAAGAATATTCTGCATCCATTAGAAATGCTTATATTAATGGAAAACATGAAAATTAAGTATACACTAAATAATCATTATGTTTAAATATGCACAGAAAAGAAAATCTAGAAGGAAATACATTAAAATGCTAACAGTGATTATATGCATATTATTTTTTCTTTTTCCTATGTTTCAAAAAAATTTTATTATTATTTTTTTTTTATAGAGACAAGGTTTCTTTATGCTGCCCAGGCTGGTCTTGAACTACTGGCCTCAAGCAACCCTCATACCTTAGCCTCCCAAAGTGCTGGGATTACAGGCATCAGCTGCTGTTTCTGGACCCCCAACATTTTTAATATGATTAGTTTTTTTAAGAATAAAGTTCAACCTTGTATGAAATGAGCAGTTAACCAAAAAACCAAAATTCTACTTCATCAGATCAGTAGCAGGTTTCTACCAGCTTGAATTCAAACAGCAGGAAAAGCAGTGTTGTCAATCATGCATGAGTCTTGGATAGCAGGCCCATCTCTCTAATCGTGGTGTAATTTTGGCCAGGTCCCTTATCTCTCTCTTTTCATTTTCAGAAAATAAGATGCCCTGAATTCTCTCAAAACCTCTTCTGACCCAAAAATCTATGAATCTTGATATTCTAGGAAAAAGAGTTTTTGCCTCAATTCACTGAAATCACAAACAGTGCATTGAAACAGTACTTCACATAAATCAGGTACAAAATGTTAGATGGAGAGGAGGCATAACGAGAAAATAACGTGTGTTTGTCTCATCAAACATTTTTCAGAAAAGATTAAACAGTGTCTTTTCCCACTGAATTCATAACATCCTCTAGTCCTTGTCCTTAAAATCAATCTTTCCAGAAGAGCGAGCTTTATCCATTATTTAACACATATTTCAGTCTATTGTTATTTGGTCATGTGGAGGTAGTGCCTTAAATGTAGAATTTGGGTTTCCTATGCCAATACAAAACCTGTAATCCTAATTTACAGGGCCTCCTGCCTTTTTTAGGGTCATTCACAATATGGCATACACTGAGCCTTTACAGATGCAGTGCCTCAAACTAAAGGTGATCCTGGGAAATAAATCTACCTAATTTCTTCAGAGCAGAGGAAAATGCAACATTAGTAGGGTATTTCTGGGCATATGCATGCTTGGGAGCCTGGAAATATTCTGTTTCATTTTCCAATTGGAGAGATTTTAAACATTGGATTGCTTTCTTTTCCAAAGCAAACATGTCATATCTTGGATTGATTGAGACCTGATGGGCTTCCCTTGATCAAAGAACCACTTAAGGTGACAGCCTACATGGTTACAGAGCGTGAAAAATCTTACCCACATTTCCCCCTGTTTTCCCTGTAGGATGATCCCTAAGGGTTAGGTGATACCAGAACTAGGAGAGGTAGGCAGAGAGAAACAGAAAGACCTGAAAGAAAATAATTTCTCTGGATAGTTTCTCTGACTACTGAGGGATTATTTAATAGTAAAAACATGCACTACAAATCCTCAGAGAGCTTGACTTTCCACCAGTTGGGGATTTGCTTCTGGTCATGATTGCACATCTCTGGGCAGTTACTGACTCAGTCCTGGGCTCCTTCTTTTCCCCAACTACAAACTCTCCTTGAGTCTCATCCAGTCCTTGGGCTTTGAATATTGCCAGGCTGACAATATCAACCTGAGACTCCTGTATCTCACTGCCATGCGGATAACTCCACTCGGATGTCCCACAAGGCATCTCCAACTTAAATATCCAGGAGAGACCTCTTGCTTTCCTGCCTCTCACTTCTAAATGTGGAGCTTACCTGGAAACCTGGGAGTCATGATTGGCAGCTTGCTTTTCTCTCATTCTTCACAGTCCTTTCAGCCAGCAGCTCCAGCCCCCATACCCGTGATTAGTCTCCACTTCCACTGCCACCACTCAGATTCCAGCCACGGTCCCTTCTCGTGCAGCAACACCAACAACCTTCTAATTACTCCTGCAACTTCCATTCTTGCCCTCCTCTAATCTGTCGTCCACGCAGTGGCCAAAAGTTCTTTTTAAAACATGATTTGAATTACATCATTCTCTCGCTTAAGACTTTAACCTGGCTTTGCACTGTACCTTGAGTGAAATTCAGGCTCCCACTGTGGTGTCCTGGGCCATGCATGATAAGACCCATGCCCTCCTCTCCACCGCGCCCAGGCCACATTTCCTGCTGCCCCCTGCACCACAGTCCCTGTGGTCTTAGTCTTCCCAAGCACACACCATGCCTCAGAGCCTTTGCTCCTGCTAGCCCCTATTTCCCCTGCTCTTTGTGTGGCTGACTTTTTCCTCTCCATCAAGTTTCAGTGTCAACGTGACTTACTCTTACAGAGAAGCTTCCTCTCATTCGCTATGTAAAGAATTTCCCATCTTCATTGCTATCTGTGATAGTGCCCTGATTCTTTCTTAATACTTACTAAAAGTTGTAATTATTTTATTTATTGCTTATTTGATTACTATGCTACACCTTGTCTAGATTGTAAACTCTAAGGGAGCAGAGGTCTTGGTTATTTTTTCCCTATGTATGTCACATCCAGCACATAATAAATGCTCAATAAATATTTGCTGATTAAGTTAATTAATTAAAGAAGGCCATTAGTCATTGATACTTTTGGCTAGTTGTTAGAAAATCAACCTGATTAGCCCAATCTGATTGAGGCATGCCACTGTGCTCCTTCTACCTCTGTGCAAGCAGAGTTTCAGCTACAGGAATGGAGAAAAAAATTGCAGGCTCATTTCCGTAAAGGTATAGAAAAGTCTATTCCTTTTTCAGGAGGGCATCTGAACAGATTCCTCTTTACAGCGTCTCTCCTAGAAAGTTTTGATTTCACAGGGTACAGAGAATGTTAGTTATAATTTTTTATAGGCAATGCTTTCCATTTTATAGTTAATTACCATGTAGCTCAATAACATGTGTATTATTAAATATGTCAGATTAATTTTTTTGTAATTTTTTTCTTTTTCTTTTTCTTTTTCTTTTTTTTTTTTTTTTTTGAGTTGTAATTTTGCTCTGTCATCCAGGCTGGAGTGCAGTGGCATGATCTAGGCTCACTGCAGTCTCTGCCTACCAGGTTCAAGTGATTCTCCTGCCTCAGTCTCTCAATTAGCTGGGACTACAGGTGCACGCCACCACACCTGGCTAATTTTTACATTTTTAGTAGAGACGGGGTTTCACCATGTTGGCCAGGTTGGTCTCAAACTCCTGACCTCAGGCGATCCACCCACCTCAGCCTCCCAAAGTGCTGAGATTATAGGTGTGAGTCACTGCACCTAGCCTCTTATAAGTTATTATTTTTAACTACAGCTCAGATAGTACAGTTTTTATTTTTAAAAATTAGAGGAAACAATCCAGTGACTACATGGACTATTATGCAAGCACATAAAGTTATTAAGTAAGCATAGTAACAAATAGCAATGTTTATGATTCACTTTAAGAGACAAAAGCAGAATACATAATTGTTCTGATTTGTAATTAAAATGATCAAAGTACGTGTACAAGCAAGCAGTAACTAATAGGGAATAAGAAAAAAAACCTTGATTTTCAAGTGTGGTAGATTTATGTCTGTTTCTTTTTTAGTTATTTCCATTTTCTTGGTACAAAAGTAATTGCACAATGAATTTAGGGCCGAACTGGGCTGTAAATATGATTGCTGGTGTGCCTGCAGTTAGTATAGTGACTAGAAACATGTGGGGTCAGTCAGAGAAAGTCTCGCTGCAATATTCCTGCTCATTTGGACTGTCTAAAAGTTGTGTCCTCTTGTTTAATGCTTCTAGCTTGATCATCTGGTTAAATTTGTCACTCAAATACTTCTATTGAGAAGTAGCAGCAAGAATAAACCTCTTTATTTGTATTTGTATTTCCTGCTTGTTCTCCATGTGAGTGTGTGTTAGGGTAGAGGAAGTAGGGAGGACCATGCACTTAAAATAAATGCAACCCCAAAATTACAAAGAACAATATGTGTTTGTATGTCCCATATGGAACAATTCCCATGATATACTGTTAGTTCTCTTTAAAAAGTAGAAACGTGCCTATTATGCTGTCATAATTTAAAAACAGAATAAAAAAATGAGAGAAGGGGATGCATATTTATATGTGCATTTATAGAGAGATTTACATAAACTATATATTTGCATTTAAAAAAATTTTCTTTTTTAGACAGTGTCACTGTGTCACCCAGGCAGGTGAGTCTTGCCCTGTTGCCCAGGCTAGAGTGCAGTGGCATGATCTCAGCTCACTGCAACCTCCATCTCCCAGGTTCAAGGGACTCTTGTGCCTCAGCCTACCAAGTAGCTGAAACTACAGGCACATGCCACCATACCTGACTAAGTTTTATATTTTCAGTAGAGGCAGGGTTTTGCCATGTTGGCCAGGCTGGTCTCGAACTCCTGGCCTCAAGTGATCTACCTGCCTGGGCCTCTCAAAGGATTGGGATTACAGACATGAGCCACAGTGCCCAGCCAAAATATGTTCTATATCTATACTATAGATACATATACTAGACACATGCACACACATATATCTGTTTTTAAGCGAAGCTGTATCTGGAAAGATAGACAATACGCCAGTAATAATGGTTACCACTAGGGAAGGAAAGAGGGAACTGAGGGAGGCAGGGCACTTACCTTTCATCATATAATCTTTCATACTATCTAAAATATTTACCATGGACATATATTACTATTCAAACAAATGATTAAATCATTAATAAAGACAGAGAGCTATTTGCCAACAAACCAAAATAAACAATGAAGTGATTGCAGCCAGGCACAGTGGCTCACACCTGTAATCCCAGCACTTCGGGAGCCCGAGGCAAGTGGATCTCTTGAGGTCAGGAGTTTGAGACCAGCCTGGCCAACATGGTAAGATCCCATCTCTACTAAAAATACAAAAATCAGCTGGGCACGGTGGTGCGTGCCTATAATCACAGCTACTCGGGAGGCTGAGGCACAAGAATCGCTTGAACCCAGGAGGGAGAGGTTGCAGTGAGCTGAGATCATGCCACTGCACTCTAGCCTGGGCAACAGGGCAAGACTCTGTCTCAAAAAAAAAAAAAAAAAGTCAATTACATTAACTATTGTCTCATTAATAGATTTTTTAAATACATAAAAGATAAAAAATAAATGCAACTGGTGTCAAATATTGTCTAAGCTGGGCGTTGAGCATGTTATAAAGCATGATGGGTCAAGGATATGTTGGAGAAGTATAAAATGTCATTATCTATATTCATTTGCTAGGGCTGCTGTAACAAAAATACCACAGACTAGGTGGGTTAAACAATAAATTTTATTGTCTCACAGTTCTGAAACCTAGAAGTCCAAGATCAAATCAAGGTGTCACAGATTTGGTTTCTCCTGAGGGCTTTCTCCTTGACTTGTGGATGGCTGCCTTTTTTTCTTTTTTCTTTTATTTATTTATTTATTTTTAATTTTATTATTATTATTATTATTATTATTTTGAGACAGGGTCTTGCTCTGTCTCCCAGGCTGGAGTGCAATGATGCAATCTCAGCTCACTGCAACCTCCGCCTCCCAAGTTCAAGCAATTTTCCTGCCTAGGACTAGAGGCATGCGCCACCACACCCAGCTGTTTTTTGTATTTTTAGTAGAGATGGGGGCTCACCATGTTGGTCAGGCTGGTCTGGATTTCCTGAACTCAAATGATCCACCTGCCTCGGCCTCCCGAAGTGCTGGGATTACAGGCGTGAGCCACCGTGTCCAGCCAATGGCTGCCTTCTTGCCGTGTCCTCACATGGTCTTTCCTCTATATGTGCGCATCCCTGGTGTTTCTTTGTGTGTGCAGATTTCCTCTTCTTATGAAGACACCAGTCAGATTGGACTATGGCCAACCCCAATGGCCTCATTTTAACTCAATTGCCTCCAAAGGCCCAATCTCCAAATACAGTCATATTCTGAAGAATCAGAGGTTAGAGCTTTGTATTAGTCCCTTCTAGCACTGCTATAAAGAAATACCTGAGACTGGATAATTTATAAAGAAAAGAGGTGTAATAATTGTCTCACAGTTCCACAGCCTGTGCAGGTAGCATGGCTGAGGAGTTCTCAGGAAACTTAGAATCATGGCAGAAGGTGAAGGGGAAGCAGGCACATCCTACGTGGCAGAAGTGGAAGAAAGAGAGAGAAGGGGGAGGTGCTACACACTTTTAAACAATCAAATGTCATGAGAGCTCATTCACTATCATGAGAACAGCAATGGGGAAATCTGCTCCCAAGATTCAATTGCCTTCCACCAGGCCCCTCCTCCAACATTGGAGATTACAATTTGATACGAGATTTGGGTGGAGACACAAATCCAAACCATATTAAGCTTTACCATATGAATTTTTGGGGGGAGGTTGGGGAGACACAATTCAGTCCTATTATTCTTGAGGAATTTTCAATTTAGTCAGTGAGTTAAGCCATATATTCTTGAGTCAAAAAAAAAAAAAAACAGCAACATTAAAGGTAGCAAACAAATGTCAAAGTGAAAATAATACAGAAAGTAACAAGTTGGGATTTTCCAAGGCAGTGGCAATTTCCCAGGCACAATCTCCTATTAAAAAAATAAAAGTCAGGAATACATGAGGACAAAACCACTAGTTAGTTTTTGCCATAGTTACTGTGCATAGGGCAAGGGGCCTGTCTGCTTTTGGTTTGGAAAAACAATTAGTTCAGTAAATTATAATACGGTAGATTTAATCAATTTGGTGAAAAATATGATTCCTAATGCTGTTTGAAATTGTCTAGGCAAGAGAAAATTAGATTGTTTGAATGTTTTATTTGTTACCAATTTTTTTTGAAAAGGACAGGTGAGTGGGACCTGCACATATAAAAATGCTAAAATTCCTCCATCCAGAAGGAAGCACTGTTAAGTCATCTCTATTAATCAGTTCATGCAGCAGATTTTGAACTGAGAGCTCCAATGATGTACTTGGGCCATTTGTGGGCTTGAGATAGATCAAAAAAAAAAAAGAAAAGAAAGAAAAGGAACCACCTTGTCAGCCTCCTGCAGCACTCAGTCCAACCGATTGGAGCTTCCAGTTGTTAAACGTTTTACTTGTTATTTTAACGCAATGACCTGTCTTCTTCTTTCCCAATTTCTCCTCCTCTTCTTTCTTTCCTCATTTTTGTCCCTTTCTGTACTTCATTTTATTGGTAAAAGAACACATGATCAACAACCACAACAAACTGACCCGATCCCTAATCTCCCAGATCCACAAAAATGATGGTGAAACCATCCTATGACCCACTCTTTATAGGGGCACCTAATAATATTCTGTTCAACCTGCTCCAAAGGAATTGTGAGGGCCTCATTGTCAATGTATGTAAAAGCATTTTCGAGCAGTAAAGACCTCTTTAAATGTTGGCTATTACTACAATGGAGAACTAAAAGTAAAGAACTCAAAGGAAAGCAGGGTCCATTGAAGCTGGTCAGTTGGTCAAGTATACTGTAACTGTTAGGTATCTTGGAGCTAAGAAGATGCTTTTGTACCCTCTGATGGTAAAATGAGGAGCCATGTCATGAGGGAAACAAATATATATCATGGACAAAGGGAATTTCTGTATCCTCTGACTTTTTTGTGAACTGTTTGTAAATCAGTGTTTGCTTTTAATTTTCCTACTGTGATGTGTCTGTTTTGTAGGCCTCTCAGAAAGATTAATCATAAAACAGAACAAGATGGTATACTGAATTCCAGAACACAAGAAAGAGACCCAAGAAACTCAAGTGCCAAGCCATGGTACAAAGACAGTTTAAAAGCTAAACAAAGTATGGACCTAGTGACCTGCAGGTTGACTACAACAAGTCCCCTCTCCCCAAATGGGGTTGCAGTCACATTACAACTGCAGGGTTGATCTATACTGCTCTCTGCTAAAGGCAGCTGTAGCTGCTCCATGATTGCCTAGGCCCTGCAACAAATACCAGGAGTGACTCCAAAACAATTCCCCAGGTCATTGACCTAGACTGGTATTCCCCTGCCACACAAAATCCTAGGGGAAAATCTAAATAAAGAAAGGGATTGTCAGCTCCTTTTTCTCAGTTTAAATCCACAGAGGAAAAACACCATAGATTTTTTTTTTTTTTTGAATAGTTTTGCTCTGTAGCCCAGGCTGGAGTGCAGTGGTGTCATCTTTTGGCTCACTGCAACCTCCACCTCCCAGGTTCAAGTGATTTTCCTGCCTCAGTCTCCTGAGTAGCTGGGATGAAAAGATAGCCAGGCGCCTGCCACCACGCCTGGCTATCTTTTTTTTTTTTTTAAACAAAAGAAACATTAGACCACTTTTTAGATTAATTTAGCTTCTTGCACAGGTTTATTTGTTTTTCCAACTTAACCTGTCATTCCAAAAAGCAAAATTTTATTTGGCCTCAATGTCCAGCTTGCTTTTCACTTACCTATCTGGTTTTGAATGAGGGACTATTGGACCTTTCCTCTTCCTACAGGAAGTATCCACTTCCAATCTGGGATCAGGGACTTTCCAGTTATTCCAGAGGTAGGGAGGACACTGGACCTGGAAGGCTGGCCCACTACTCACAGTCTCCAAGCTTGTCTACCAGATGGCACCAGCTCCCGCCAAGTTGAGCCAGAGGGCACATCTGGAAAGGACTTGAGACATATGGAACTCATCACTGTCATCATAGTTCCCCTCCCTCCCCTGCTTCAGTGCTTCTAAGAAGGGAGAGGCTGACATGAACCCTGGGGAGTCAGATCTGCTGTGCAGTTTACATGAACCCAGCATTCATGGTTAGATAGAACTCCTCTGGGCTGACTGTACTCTCCTGACACTTTCTCAGGCTCTCACTAGCATATGTAAAAAGAGGTAGAAGTAGGGAGGAGATGCCACATGCTGCACGAACAGTGTTTAAACTTCTATGTCTTTCCCATTGGAAACTAGTGTGTTACGAAGGAAAAGTCATGGCCTTTGGAGTCATAATCCTGTCTTTGCCACTGTATTAATCAGCTTAGGCTAGGGCATGATGTGGTAACAAACAACCCCAAATCTCAGTGACTTGGAATAGCAAATGTTTATTTCTCACTCAGGCTACATATCAGTTGTAGATCAGCTGCATCTGTCTTCCATGTGGTCATTATCTCCAGACCCAGACTAAAGGAGCAGGCAGTATCTGGGAAATTGATCTTGTGAAATAGAAATAAAAAGACAATGGGATCATATGTTGGCTTTTAACGTTTCTGCTCACATCACTTCCATTTATATTTTGTGGACCAAACAAATCACATGGCCAAGCCTGACCCCAACAAAGCAGGGGTATTTAACCCACTCCCAAGGAGAAACAGCAAATAGATTGAGCAATAATACAACTTACCACAGCCACTTACTCTGTGTCCTGCGGCAAATTACTATGACGTAAAAATGATGATGTGCACCTGGAGATGATAGGATGATTAAATAAAATGCAGATTTAAAATAGAGTATTATGTTCCCCTAGCCAGGGGAAGCAATGAGGGACTGTGCCGTGAGGGCTGGTGCTATCTGGCCCAGATACTATGCTTTTCCCACAGTCTTCTCAACCTGTAGACCAGGAGATTCTCTCAGGCACCCACACCACCAGGGACCTGGGTTTCAAGCACAAAACTGGGCAGCCGTTTGGGCAGACACCAAGTTATCTGCAGGAGTTCTTTTGTTCATACCCCAGTGGCGCCGGGAATGCCAGTGAGACAGAACCATTCACTCCCCTGGAAAGGGGGCTGAAGCCAGGGAGCCAAGTGGTCTTGCTCAGTGGATCCCACCCCCATGGAGCCCAGCAAGCTAAGATCCACTGGCTTGAAATTCTCACTGCCAGCACAGCAGTCTGAAGTCAAACTGAGATGCTGGAGCTTGATGGGGGAAGCAGCGTCCACCATTACGGAGGCTTGAGTAGGCAGCTGTCCCCTCACAATGTAAACAAAGCCACCAGGAAGTTCAGACTGGGCGTGGAACCCACCACATGACAAAGCTGCTATAGCCAGACTGCCTTGCTAGATTCCTCCTCTCTGGGAAGGGCATCTCTGAAAGAAAGGCAGCAGCCCCAGTCAGGGACATATAGATAAAATTCGCATCTCCCTGGGACACAGCACCTGGGTAAAGGGGCAGCTGTGAGAATAGCTTTAGCAGACTTAAATATTCCTGCCTGCCAGTTCTGAAGAGAACAGTGGATCTCCCAGCACAGAGCTCAAGCTCTGCTAAGGGACAGAGTGTCTCCTCAAATGGGTCCCTGATCCCCATGCTCCCTGACTGGGAGACACCTCCCAGCAGGGATTGACAGACACTTCATACAAGAGAGCTCCAGCTGGCATCTGGCAGATGCCTCTCTGGGACAAAGCTTCCAGAGGAAGGAGCAGGCAAACAGGGTCTGGAGTGGACCTCCAGCAAACTCCGGCAGACCTGCAGAAGAGGGACCTGACGGTCAGAAGGAAAATTAACAAACAGAGAGCATTAGCATCAACATCAACAAAAAGCATGCCCACACAAAAACCCCACCTGAAGGTCACCAAAATCAAAGACTAAAGGTAGATAATCCACAAAGATAAGGCAAAACCAGCACAAAAAGGCTGAAAATTCCAAAAACCAGAATGCAGCTTCTCCTCCAAAGGATCACAACTCCTCACCAGCAAGGGAACAAAACTGGATGGAGAATGAGCTTGATGAACTGACAGAAGTAGGCTTCAGAAGGTGGGTAATAACAAACTCCTCTGACCTAAGGAGCATGTTCTAACCCAGTGCAAAGAAGCTAAGAACCTTGATAAAAGATTACAGGAACTACTAACTAGAATAACCAGTTTAGAGAAGAACATAAATGACCTGATGGAGCTGAAAAATACAGCACGAGAACTTCGTGAAGCATGCACAAGTATCAATAGCCAAATAAATCAAGCAGAAGAAAGGATATCAGAGAAGATCAACTTCATGAAATAAAGATCAACTTAATGAAATAAAGCATGAAGCAAGATTAGAGAAAAAAAAAAGAATGAAAAGGAATGAACAAAGCCTCCAATAAATATAGGACTATGTGAAAAGACCAAACCTACATTTGATTGGTGTACCTGAATGTGGTGGGGAGAATGGAACCAAGTTGGAAAACACACTTCAGGATATTATCCAGCAGAACTTTCCCAATCTAGCAAGACAGGCTAACATTCAAATTCAGGAAATACAGAGAACATGACAAAGATACTCCTCGAGAAGAGCAACCCCAAAACATACAATCATTAGATTTACCAAGGTTGAAATGAAGGAAAAAATGTGAAGGGCAGCCAGAGAAAGAGGTCGGGTTACCCACAAAGGGAAGCCCACCAGACTAACAGCAGATTTCTCTGCAGAAACTCTACAAGCCAGAAGAGAGTGGAGGTCAATATTTAACATTCTTAAAGAAAAGAATTTTCAACCCAGGATTTCATTCGCAGCCAAACTAAGCTTCACAAGCGAAGGAGAAATAAAATCCTTTACAGACAAGCAAATGCTGAGGGATGTTGTTACTACCAGGCTGGCCTTACAAGAGCTACTGAAGGAAGCACTAAATATGGAAAGGAAAAACCAGTACCAGCCGCTGCAAAAACATACCAAAATGTAAAGACCATTGACACTATAAAGGAACTGCATCAACTAATGGACAAAATAACCAGCTGGCATCATAATGACAGGATCAAATTCACACATAACAATATTAACCTTAAATGTAAATGGGCTAAGTGCTCCAACTAAAAGACACAGACTGGCAAATTTGATAAAGAGTTAAGACCTATCAGTGTGCTGTATTCAGGAGACCCATCTCACATGCAAAGACACACATAGGCTCAAAATAAAAGGATGAAGGAATATTTACCAAGCAAATGGAAAGCAAAAAAAAGCAGGAGTTGCAATCCTAGTCTCTGATGAAACAGACTTTAAAACAATGAAGATAAAAAAAAAAGACAAAGAAGGGCATTACATAATGGTAAAGGGATCAATGCAACAAGAAGAGCTAACTATCCTAAATATATATGCACCCAATACAAGAGCACCCAGATTCATAAAGTCAGTTCTTAGAGACTAGAAAGAGATTTAGACTCCTACACAATAATAGTGGGAGACTTTAACACCCCACTGTCAATATTAGAGAGATCAACAGGAGAAAAAATTAACAAAGATGTTTAGAACTTGAACTCAGCTCTGGACCAAGAGGACCTAATAGACGTCTACAGAACTCTCCACCCCAAATAAACAGAACAAACATTCTTCTCAGCACCACATTGCACTTATTCTAAAATTGACCACATAATTGGAAGTAAAACATTCCTCAGCAAATATAAAATAATGGAAATCATAATAAATAGTCTCTCAGGCCACAGTGCAATCAAATTGACTCAGGATTAAGAAATTCACTCGAAACTGTACAACTACATGGAAATTGAACAACCTGCTCCTGAATTACTATTGGGTAAATAATGAAATTAAGGAAGAAATAAATAAGTCCTTTGAAACCAATGAGAACAAAGATACAACATACCAGAATCTCTGGGACACAGCTAAAGCAGTGTTAAGTGGGAAATTTATAGCACTAAACGCCCACAGGAGAAATCAGAAAAGATCTAAAATCGACATCCTAACATCACAATTAAAAGAACTAGAAAAGTAAGAGCAAACAAATTCAAAAGCTAGCAGAAGACAAGAAATAATTAAGATCAGAGCAGAACTGAAGAAGATAGAGACACGAAAAACCCTTCAAAAAATCAATGAATCCAGGAGCTGGTTTTTTTAAAAGATAACAAAATAGACTGCTAGCCAGTCTAACAAAGAAGAAAAGAGAGAAGAATCAAATAGACAAATAAAAATGATAATGGGGATATTACCACTGATCCCACAGAAATACAAACTACAATCAGAGTATACTATAAACACCTCTACACAAATAAACTAGAAAATCTAGAAGAAATGGATAAACTCCTGGACACATACACCCTCCCAAGACTAAACCAGGAAGAAGTTGAATCCCTGAATAGACCAATAACAAGTTATGAAACTGAGGCAGTAATTAGTAGCCTACCAAGCAAAAAAAAAAAAAAAAACTCAGGACTAGATGGATTCACAGCTGAATTCTACCAGAGGTACAAAGAAGAGCTGGTATCCTTCCTTCTGAAACTATTCCAAACAATAGAAAAAGAGGGACTCCTCCTTAGCTCATTTTATGAGGCTAGCATCATCCTGATACCAAAGCCTGGCAGAGACACAACAAAAAAAGAAAATTTCAGGCCAATATCCCTGATTAACATCGATGCAAAAATCCTCAATAAAATACTGGCAAACCGAATCCAGCAATACATTAAAAAGCTTATCCACCGCGATCAAGTTGGCTTCACCCCTGGGATCCAAGGGGATTCATTTTCAACATATGCAAATCAATAAACGTAATCCATCACATAAACAGAACCAATGACAAAAGCCACACAATTATCTCAATAGATGCAGAAAAGGCCTTTGATAAAATTCAACACTCTTAATACTAAAAACACTCAATAAACTAGGTATTGATGGAATGTATCTCAAAATAATAAGAGCTATTTATGACAAATCCATAGCCAATATCATACTGAATGGGCAAAAACTGGAAGCATTCCCTTTGAAAACCAGCACAAGCAAGGATGCCCTCTCTCACCACTCCTATTCAACATAGTGTTGGGAGTTCTGGCCAAGACAATCAGGCAAGAGAAAGAAATAAAGGGTATTCATATAAAAAGAGAAGAAGTCAAATTGTCTCTATTTGCAGATGACATGATTGTGTATGAAACCCCCATTGTCTCAGCCCAAAAACTCTTTAGGCTGGTAAGCAACTTCAGCAAAGTCTCAGAATACAAAATCAATGTGCAAAAATTACAAGAATTTCTATACACCAATAACAGACAAACAGAAAGCCAAATCATGAATGAACTCCCATTCACAATTGCTGCAAAGAGAATAAAATACCTAGGAATATAACTTACAAAGGTCATGAAGGACCTCTTCAAGGAGAACTACAAACCATTGCTCAAGGAAATAAGAGAAGACACAAATGGAAAAACATTCCATTTGAAGAATCAATATCGTGAAAATGGTCATACTGCCCAAAGTAATTTATAGATTCAATGCTATTCCCATCATTGAGAATCCCATCAAGCTACCATTGACTTTCTTCACAGAATTAGAAAAAACTACTTTAAATTTCATATGGAACCAAAAAAGAGCCCGTATAGCCAAGACAATCCTAAGCAAAAAGAATAAAGCTGGAGGCATAGTGCTACCTGACTTCAAACTATACTACAAGGCTACAGTAACCAAAACAGCATGGTACTGGTACCAAAACAGATATATAGACCAATGGAACAGAACAGAGGCCTCAGAAATAACATCACACATCTGCAACCATCAGAACTTTGACAAACCTGATGAAAACAAGCAATGGGTAAGAATCCCCTGTTTAATAAATAGTGTTGGGAAAACTGGCTCGCCATATGCAGAAAACTGAAACTGGACCCCTTTCTTACACCTTATACAAAAATTAACTCAAGATGGATTAAAGACTTAAACGTAAGATGTAAAACCATAAAAACCCTAGAAGAAACCTAGGCAATGCCATTCAGGACATAGGCATGTGCAAAGACTTCATGACTAAAACACCAAAAGCAATGGCAACAAAAGCCAAACTTGACAAACGGGATATAATTAAACTAAAGAGCTTCTGCACAGCAAAAGAAATTATCATCAGAGTGAACAGGCAACCTACAGAATGAGAGAAAAATTTTGCAATCTATCCATCTGATAAAGGGCTAATATCTAGAATCTACAAGGAACTTAAACAAATTTCTAAATACACAAAAAAAGTCCATCAAAAAGTGGGAGAAGGATATGAACAGATATTTCTCAAAAGAAGACATGTATGCAGCCAACAAACATATGAAAAAAAACTCATCATCACTGGTCATTAGAGAAATGCAAATCAAAACCACAATGAGATACCATGTCACACCAGTTAGAATGGTGATCATTAAAAGGTCAGGAAACAATAGATGCTGGAGAGGATGTGAAGAAATAGGAATGGTTTTACACTGCTGGTGGGAGTGTAAATTAGTTCAACCATTGTGGAAGACAGTGTGACAATTCCTCAAGGATCTAGAACCAGAAATGCCATTTGACCCAGCAATCCCATTACTGGGTATATACCCAAAGGTTTATAAGTCATTGTAGTATAAAGACATATGCACACATACGTTTGTTGCAGCACTATTCATAATAGCAAGGCTTGGAACCAACCCAAATGCCCATCAATGATAGACCAATAAAGAAAATGTGGCACATATTCACCATGGGATACTATGCAGCCATAAAAAATGATTTCATGTCCTTTGCAGGGACATGGATGAAGCTGGAAACCATTATTGTCAGCAAACTAACACAGGAACAGAAAACCAAACAACACATGTTCTCACTCATAAGTGGGAATTGAACAATGAGAACACAGGGACACAGGGAGGGGAACATCACACACCAGGGTCTGTCAGGGGATTGGGGGCAAGGGGAGGGATAGCATTAGGAGAAGTACCTAATGTAGAAGATGGGTTGATGGTACAGCAAACCACCATGGCACATGTATACCTATGTAACAAACCTGCACATTTTGCACATGTATCCCAGAACTTAAAATATAATAAAAACAAAATCAAATAAAAAAATGTAAGGTTAGGGAGGCATGACAGTAACTACATTCTGGTAATAAACATGTCTTTTTTATGAAAAAATTAAAAATAGAGTATTACATAGTAAGAGCTAAATAAGTTAACTATCACTCACACATTACATATTAGGCTTATCAGTCAAAGAAATTCTCATCTCTTCAGAACTAGTTATAATGATACTCTAACAATATGCAGATGTGGCAAGGTTAATTACTTCTCTTGGGAAATATTTGCATTTTAATAATGGCCTTGCATGCTGTTTTAACCTAAAGGCTTAACTCTGATAGTGGGAATTTCAGACACGGTAAGGGGTTAATCTACTTGACTGCTTGTCTCCCTGCACGTGTGGCCCTCTAAGCTTTTCAGTTTGGACCATTTAACCTTGATGTGTGGATTCAGCCCTGGGGCAGGGCCTGGCACTATTTCTCTCTCTCACTAGAAAGGATTACATAACCCTAGCACAGTCACTTGGTGACTCAGTCCCAACACAACTTCAAAAATAGTTTCATGCAATCTTTTCCTGTGATTCTTATAGGTTCCAATGGCTGAGTCTTCATCTTTGTTCCTGAACCTGTACCAGTTTCTTCTAAAGCCTGCCTTGCTATCCCACTTGTCTCCACCTCCTAGAATTCAGAGACCTCCTGCTGACCCTCAGCCTGAAATTTCTTATTTTACGAGCTTCTTATATAAATAAAACAATACCACAGTACTCCCACCTGCTGGGACACTCAACCTTTGCCTCCCACAGAACCTCTCTGATACCCACTGTCCACCCATCTGGACCACCACCTTTTGCCAGCTGATGGTACCTCCTATGTCCCTACTGATGTGTTGGGCTCAGTGAATCACATTCTGTTGGTCCTGGCACCAACCACACTCTAGTTCAGGAGCAGAAAGGTAAGAGGCATTTTGTAGAGTTGTTAAATCTCTGGTACCAAAGCCAGGCCTGGCTGATATCCCATAAATAGTTCCTCCAGGCATCAAAGCATAAGACATTTCTTCAGTCACTGGAGTCATCACAGCTGCCCCTCCATAAAGTGTCAACACTATCATGCCAGTGGCAGGGAACAGAGGCAACTCTAAACAACAGAAGCAGGGGTCCATATCTGTGGGGTTCTGACTCCCTCACGGCTTTGTGGTGATGATCCTAAGGATCGCTAAACATGTTTTCATGTTTTCAAAAATTCCTGAAATGCTTTCTATTGTCCTAGAATTGGTGGCCCGGTATCTTTACTTTCTAACAGTGCCATCTATGCTTGCACCATGCACTGCCCCCAGAACACACTAAGAGCTAACAAAACATCCCTACTACTCCCAAGCGTCACACCAGCCCAGTTTACACAAGAAGGCTGGAAGTTGGAAAGCACATGTGATGTGTCCCATTGCAGGGAGTTCTGTGTTCATGGGGAGAGGCTTTTCCTCTGTTTACCAGCGGGGAGGACAGGCACTTTCTTCTCACATGTAATATTTAGTGTAACATTAGCTGCTGCAATCAGTGAACCCAAAATTCCATTATGGCTCAAACACAATAGTTTCTTTCTCACATAACAATTCACAGCAGGTTTTCTAGTACTACCGAGGGCTTTCCTCTGTAAGTGATTCAGGGATTCTGAGTTTTTCCATCATGTGGTTTTGCCATCATTTCCTGGGTCCTCATCATCTGCAACCAGCCGTTGGAAGTGGCAAGAGTGCCTGGAGTGAGCACATCTGCCTGCTAAATGCTTTGACCTGGAAGTGTCCCACATCACTTCTGCTCACAACCCATTGGTGCGAATCAGTCATGTGGGCACACCTGGAGGCAAAGGGGCTGGGAATTGTAGGCCCTGATTGGTAAGCTCTTTCTGAGAGACATGGAGAGGAGAAGGGAGCACAAATCCTAGTGGATATCTACCTACAACTACCACATTACCTAGTAGTATCAAGTGAAGGAGAGAAGGCTTCATGGGCACCACTTGTAGAGACTGAAGGTCCCAGCAAGAAGTGGAGAATATCACTCCACCTCTGGATGGATGCTTACAGAGCTGCACAATCTCAGTCTTGTTATGGAATCACAGAGAGTGGTAACGGAATTGTTAGGATATCTAGACATATGTCATATGCTGATGGGGCAGAAAGGATGCTTTTGAACCCAGAGACTAGTGCTTGCTTTTTGTCTGGATATTTCTAAAGAAGAGCTAGCAGAGTGAGAAATATCAGTAATATACCATATCATGCAAGAAAATAATGGCTGGGACAGCCTCATCCCAGTCCCCCATGACTCTCAGAAGGTATGGAACATACCTCAATGATTTTTAGAGCATCATGCAAAGGAACATAGAAGCTGTAGCAGGAGAGAGGAGACGTAAGGCTGTCAGGGCAGCTACGAGCCAAGTGAGATAATACCCTATTGGGAGAGGAGGGTAGGAACCTGGACTGCTAGCCAAACTGAAAAAGAGATACAATTGGCTCTCTCTGAAGAGATCTCAGTAGCAAAGGTGGTGGTGGGGCCGGGAAACCGACAGAATTTGACACTACCCTCAAGGAAACCTTGAAGACTACCTATGAAAAACTACCCCATCAACTATCCCATCTGTTTGAGCCACCAGCATCTAACAGAACCAGATCAAAACAGAGCTTGGTCAGAGATATCTCCCTACCACACATATGTGGCCAATTACATAAGATGACTCCTGCCTGCACCATCTCTCCTTCCTGACTCCTAGCACCCCAGAGGATGAAGACCTAAAAGAGAAGGAGAGATACGGGTGTGTGCACCTTCATCCTCCTCTGCTTCCAACATTTAAAGGTCACTGCTCAGGTCTGTGCTGCAAGGAGAGGGTGGGGGAATTAGTTTTAATAGACTTAGAAATTGAACTGGACTTAAAATTAAGCAAAGGTGACAAGAAAGTTATGAAATCAGCTGAATATGGTGTTAAGAAACAGGAAATAGGGGATTTATCAGAGCATAGCTTAAAGTGATAATTGGGGAAAATAAAACTGTTATACTTCACTGAATTTAATCTCCTCAATACATTGTTAAACCTATTCCTGAGCCATTACCTGCATGTATTTTCCTGATTCAGAACTAACTTTCTAATTTCAGGAGTGGGGTTAAATGCAGGCTGTTTTTTCTTTAAAATGTGGGCATTAATTTAGGGAAGATGGTCTGGTAAGCATAGGTAAAACCCAACCAAGCTTTAATTTGGCCTTCCAATCTCCCCTGTCCCAAAAGGGCCCCAAAAGAAGATGGGGCTCCCAGCCAACAGAAGAATAAAGTTTCTTCTCATTCCAAGCAGGATTTCATGCTCACAGATGGTGAAGAGGAAATGGAGTGGTTCCAACTGTGACTTCCTAAGAAAACTAGGTCTTCTTCCTCCCATCAGGGGAAAAGACAGCACTGGCATACGTTTCAGAAGGTGCACCTCAACAGCATGGACTAATGCGTTTCATTACCTTAGGCTGTTCTGGAGAGAGTGGTTATAGCCCTGAATCTTAACAAGAAGGCAAGGCCACTTATTCACTGATTTATGATCTATTTGGCAGATACGGAACATCACAGCATGTCAGGCATTCTCTGCTTCGCTGTTGGGATACATCAATGACCAAACAGAAAATTCCTACCCAAGTAGACCTCACATTGTGGCAGGGGAGAGAAAGAATCAACAGTGAAATGTCATACATGTTTTTAATGAAGTGAGCGAGCAGGCTGTGTAGTTATCCTGGGGAAGAGCATTCCAGACACAGGCTCTGAGGCAGGAGCTTGCCTGGATTTTTTGAGAAACAATGAGGATGCCAGGGTGACTGGAGCAGATATTGAGTGGAGGGATATGCAGCAGGAGATGTGGTCAGAGAGGTAAGTTGAAGTCATCTTGAGGACTCTGGCTTGTGCTCTGAGTGAAACTGAGAGCCATCAGAGGGTTTTGAGCAAAGGAGTAACATGATCTGAGTTACATCCCCAGAAAGGATCTGGGGCCAGGTCTGGTGGCTTATGCCTGTAATCCCAGCATTTTGGGGGGACAAGGCGGGCAGATCACCTGAGGTCAGGAGTTCAAGACTAGCCTAGACAACGTGGTGAAACCCCATCTCTACTAAAAATACAAAAGTTAGCCAGGTTTGTGGCGCACACCCGTAATCCCAGCTACTCGGAAGGCTGAGGCAGGAGAATCACTTGAACCTGGGAGGCGGAGGTTGCAATGAGCCAAGATCATGCCACTGCACTCCATCCTGGACAACAGAGCGAGACTGTGTCTCAGAAGAAAAAAAAAAAATAAAGTTAAATAATTAAAATTTAAAAATAAATTAAAAATGAAAAAGACCTGGCTAGGTGTGGGGGCTCACATCAGTAATCCCAGCACTTTGGGAGGCCAAGGCGTGTGGATCACTTGAGCCCAGGAGTTGGAGATTACTCTGGGTAACATGACAATATCCCATCTCTACAAAATAATACAAAAAAAAAGAGGCAAAAAAACTGACCAGGCATAGCGGCGCTTGCCCACAGTCCCAGCTACTCAAGAGGCTGAGGTGGGAGGATCACCCAAGCCCAGGATGTCAAAGCTGCAGTGAGCCATGATCGCAACACTGCACTCCAGGCTAGGTGACAGAGTGAGACTCTGTCTGAGAAAAAAAAAAAAAAAAAATCATTCTCACTACTTGAAAAACTTGAAGAGAAACTCTAAGGAAGGCAAGGGCGAATGTGAAGAAACTCAGTGGGAGGCTACAGAAGTGATTCAGCTAAGAGATTATGAAAACTTGGGCTGGAATAGTGAGAAATTGCCAGATATGCATTTTGAGACGGAGTCTCGCTCTGTCGCTCAGGCTGGAGTGCAGTGGCGCGATCTCTGCTCAATGCCCCACCTCCTGGGTTCATGCCATTCTCCCACCTCAGCCTCCCGAATAGCTGAGACTATAGGTGCCCACCACCGCACCCGGCTAATTTTGTTTTTGTATTTTTAGTAGAGACGGGGTTTCATCGTGTTAGCCAGGATGGTCTTGATTTCCTGACCTCATGATCCGCCCGCCTAGGCCTCCCAAAGTGCTGGGATTACAGGTGTGAGCCACCGGACCAGGCTGAGCCAGTGCAGTTTTCTAATGGATTGGATATGGGGTATGAGAGAAAGACAGATATCATGATGTATACGATTTTTTAGTCTGAGCAACTGGAATATGAAGTGGTCATCAATGTGGGTAGGAATACTGCAAAGAAGCAGGTTTTACAGAGTATATCAAGAGGTCAGCTCTGATCATGTTAAATTTGAGACACCCAGGAAAGGATGTTGAGTTAGCAGCTGGATATGTGAGTAGCACTTAGGAGAAAGGTTCAGGCTGGAGATAAAAATTTGGAATTCATAGGCATATGGATGGTTTTTAAAGCCCTGAGAAAAAAATTAGATTACCAGGGTTGAGGGTGGAGAGTCAGTGTAGACAGAAAACAGAATCAAGAACTGTGCAATGGGACACTGAAATGTTAAGAGGTTAGGAAAAAGAGGAGAAATCAACAAAGGATATGGAGGAGGGATTAGTGAGGTATAAGAATAGTCAGTGGTTTGCTGGTAACTTTATAACATCCAATTCATCAGAAAAAAAAAAATCTCAATATATAGAGCTTACAAATTTCCATGATGTAAATAATTCAACTATGGCTAATGTTAAGTTCCCAGTGTGGAATCAACTACTCATGAGTTTCTTAAAACTTTAACAACCATCAGCCCTCATGAGCCAATATTAACCAGCTCCACCACACCACTTATAAGACTATTATGAACAGCTATAAACCACAACATTTTAAATCATAGTTTAAATGAATAATTTTCTTACAATATATTTTAAAATGACAAAATCAACAGGAGGAGAAATCAGAAACTTGTATAAACCAATTACCATTCAAGAAGTTGTAACTGCAATCAAAGCTCCCTCTTTCCTCCAAAAAAGAATCACACCCAGATGATTTCATATTATGAGTACTATCAAAGTTTGAGTGAGATAATCACTCTCTGATATAAGTTGTTTAAGAAGTAAAAAGGAAAAGCTATTCAACTGGCTTTATTAGGATTGTATAATCTTGGTAATTAAACTGGAAAAGGGCACCACAAGATTTGAAAATTTACAGGCCAATTTCACTTTTGAACAAAAATACAAAAGCCAAAAAAATGCTAACTGTCTTATTTTGAGATTCCTCAAAGCAGATCCTACTATAAGGATTCATGGGCAATGATTTTATTTGGAAGGTGACACAAGGAAACACCAGTGAGTGAGTGAAGAGGTGAGAGAGTAAAAGGAAGGAAGCAAATGCATTTTCAAACAAGTTACCACTGTGAGTAACTTGAGTTTAATCTATTGAGTTAAACTGAAAGCCAGTGTAGAACACATGCTTCGGTGTTATTCCTCCTGAAGAACACGGAAACTGGGTCCTTTATTCTCCCAATATATCAGTCATTCGTTGATGGCTACTCCTGAGATAGAAGAAGTGTTATTTGTCTGGTACTTACAGTCTGGCATGCACACAGGCAGGGGAGGCCCAGTGACCACAGAAAACTCTGAGGCCAAGAATCACAGATGCTGTTAGTCAGTTTGTCACGCACAGAAATGGTCCATACCAAGTCAACATGAGCAGGACGCAAAAGCACCTACTACTTTAGCTAACTAAATCGCATATTAAATAGAATGTCATAATGCTCAAGTAGGATTTAACACAGAAATGCAGTGAACATTTAAAAATCTGTAATAGTATCATGTGTATAGCACTACATGTAAGTAATTATCTCAGCAGACATCAAAAAGTTATTTAATAAATTCAACACCTATTTATGATTTTTTTAAAGTTTTTAGGAAAAGAAGAGAGAACTTAACTTGCTTTTGGAACAGCTTACATGCATAGATATACATTTCCCTTACCCTTATTTGCCAACATGTGAGCAGCTTTACATGATAATGTCAAAAAGCTACCCATCATTGGCTTGATCCTCCCCAGGCTTAGATGACTGTCCCACCTTAGCCTCTCGAGTAGCTGGAACTACAAGCACATGCCACCACACCTGGCTAATTTTTGTATTTTTTGCAGAGATGGGTTTTTGCCATGTCGCCGAGACTGTTCTTGAGCTTCTGGTCTCAAGTGATCTACCCACCTAGGCCTCTCAAACTAGGATTACTAGGGGATGCAAAGAAGCCCATGTTTAAGCAATATTTTTCTAAGTCTGCCCCCAGAATTGATGCATTTATGAAGATGGTCTTGGCCACAACCCTGCCAGCAGCCACTAGGAAAGTGGGGCCATGAGCAGCTGCTATACTGCATGTTTTCAGACACCCACCACTTACTGCCTACACATAGCCATGGCATCTGCTGCATCAGGACATGGGGATGGAGAGCACCTCTACTCACTGTGCTGCCCCCATACTTGTGTGGGGAGCCTTCCTTGGAGCCAATTAATTATAAAATGGATTAGACTAAGAAGGACTGATGCTCTGTCTCTGTGCTGACTGCTCATCAGCATTGCCATCCTCACTTGTCAAAATGGAGCCTGCTCACCCTCTGTCCAATCTGTCCTCTAGATAAATGATTTCTTCTCTGCCCCTCATCACCAATTTTAGAAACCAGTGCTGTTTACAAAATCCACTCTTCCCACCTGAAAACATCTGTTTCAGCACCAAGGACAGAAGCCCTCCATTTCTTGGTTGCATGAGTGGGAAAACATACCATTCTAAGAACTGTACCACGTTTAAGAAAAATGTCTTCAGCTGGGAAAAAGGGTCTCATAAATATTGTCTGATTATTCCTGCCAAATTGACCAACCCCTGTGTTATTTTCAGGCCAGCTCATGAAATGAAAGCCATAAACACTAATAGTTGTTTTAAGCAATCCCCGATTCTCTTAGTGTTCCAGTAGCACCTACCACAAAGAACTGTAATTTTTTTGATAACTTCTCTGCATCCCCCATTAGACAATAAGCTCCTGGAAGGCAGAGGTTACAACTTCTACTTGATCATTCCTAGCAACTTGCATCTTGCACTGGGCACATAAAGGCTGTATAAATGGTTGCTTAAATAAGTGATATGTAGAAGCTGATGATAAGTCTAAATAAAAACCTAGAGAATGTATTAAGCTTCAGAACTAAAATCAAGGGGGAAATCATACTATCACTTCCTCATTCCTCCCTTGGCATCCTCACCAACTCCAAGCCTCTCTCATCCCATTCACTCAGGTTACAATCTTAAATCAAAAGAAGAAGAATAAAGCTATTTTTATGCATCCAAAAATATTATCTAGGAGCTAAGTATGGCTGAAGGGATGGGAAAGGAAGTTCTATGAGACAGGGGCTAAAGGGGAATGATCTCACTCAAGGTAATGTCAACTCCCAAAGTCAAAAGAAATATCAGGGAAAGAAACAAAAGCATGCAAGAGTGCTCAGTGAAAAATGCCAGGAGATCATCCAAAGCCAAAGGGGCCATAAGCAGGCATTGAAGTCAGAGTACAGAGTAAAGATTTAAAGTGGGTAAGATGAAAGCAAGAGCAAGCATAAGTGAAAGTCATTATCTTTTAACATGGAGGCATGAAGGAGAGAGCAAATCATGCTCCCTTTGTGGATGCTGCATATCAAGATAGTTTAAGATAAAGTGAATACAAATCTTTCTTAGTGTAATTTTCCAAAATAAAATTCATAAATAACCCCTAGCATAAACACAGACAATTTTTTTGAAATTTTTTTTATTATTATACTTTAAGTTCTAGGGTACATGTGCATAACATGCAGGTTTGTTACATATGTATACTTGTGCCATGTTGGTGTGCTGCACCCATCAACTCATCAGCACCCATCAACTCGTCATTTACATCAGGTATAACTCCCAATGCAATCCCTCTCCCCTCCGCCCTCCCCATGATAGGCCCCGGTGTATGATGTTCCCCTTCCCGAGTCCAAGTGATCTCATTGTTCAGTTCCTACCTATGAGTGAGAACAAGCGGTGTTTGGTTTTCAACACAGACAATTTCTAATCAAAGAACTTAGTCATTTCTGCCATCACTGAATGGCTCCAGACATAATTTAACAGCAGTTCAAATTTAATATGACATAAGATATTTAAAGAACTGTTCACTTGGTTTTACAACAACACAGAAGTGCTCCGTTCCAAAATGATGCACTTTTCCATGAAAAAAGTTGATGCTGAAGTATCTAATGATTCATAAGCTCTGATGCATACTGTTGCAGAGTGAAGCAATATGGAAAAGAAATTCCACTCATTTTTCAGAAAGTCAGTTTCTCATGCATGATCTTACTTTTCAACTACTCATCTGTGCAATGAATAAAAAGCATAATTTAATTTGATCAAATTTTTATTTTATTTCACTAAATATCTGCATTGAAAGAGAACAATTTATTGCATGGCCATATGAAAGCTTTGACAGGTCACCCATCTAAGTGGCCATGACTTGCCATGATAATGTCAACTTTACTAACAAATAAACACTGATGATTGGAGACGACCATTTGAGTATTCTGCTGCTGGTGAAACACACCTAAGAGTGGCTTAAGGAATTTATAAGTTAATTTTTCTCACACATAAAGGAAGGCTCCAGGTAAGAAGCCCAGGGCTGAACTGGCAACCCTAGACTCATGAAGGACCCAGAGCCCTTCTATCTTTCTCCTCCACCATCCTTGGCTCATGGTCTCCATTCCCAAATCACCATCTCACCCAAAATGGCCGACTGGGCTCTAATGATCATATCCAAATTCAAGATAAAACAGGTAAAAACCAAAAAGTCACACAGCTGTCAGTTCATCTTTTAAGCAGATTTCCCAAAAGCCCTAGAGGCCAAGTAGACTAAGAAGTGTAGACTTTAGCTGGCACTTTTCCAACCAGAACAAAAAGGAAGTATTGTTACTAAGGAAAGAGAAAATTAATATCAAGTACCTGAGTAGCCCCCATTATATGGACAAGGAAAATAAAGCCCAAAGTGTCTGACTGTCTTGCCCAACCTCAAAAAAACTGGTAAGGATACATTCCAGAAAATTTTCACAGGCATCCATTCATTTCTCTCTTCTGTCATCCTAAAAGAACTTTGATTTTCTTCAGGTATTCACTTCTCCTACACACAGAGTCAAAGCTATTCACACATCTACCCCCAGAGATGGGCTTGATTCATTTAAAGGCCATCCCATCTCCTTTGCTATAATGAGCTCCAGACCAGTCACATGAAGTCAAATGAGTCAATTAGACATAGAAGGGTTTTTTCCATGGCTTCTGGAAGTTTTCTTTGATCTTCTCAGAAGAAATCCCCAGAAGTAATATTTTAACTCCCTCAATTATCTTATTAGTAGGTATGAGGTCTCATTCTAGGGCAACCCTTCAATATCACCCATGTAAACAACATACAAGAAGGAGAGAATAAGAAAGTGGCGGCTGCGTTCAGCGGCTCACGTCTGTAATCCCAACACTTTGGAAGCCAAGGCGGGGTGGATCACGAGGTCAGGAGATCGAGGTCAACATGGTGAAACCCCGTCTCTACTGAAAATACAAAAATTAGCTGGGTGTGGCAGTGCACCTGTAATCCCAGCTACTCGGGAGGCTGAGGCAGGAGAATCTCTTGAACCCGGGAGGCGGAGGTTGCAGTGAGTCGAGATGGCGCCATTGCACTCCAGCCTGGCGACACAGCAAGACTATCTCAAAAAAGAAAAAGAAAAAAGGAAAATGGCAAGAAAACAAAGTTGGAGTAAATTGATTAAATTAACATAGTGGGCCGGGCGTGGTGGCTCACTCCTGTAATCCCAGCACTTTGGGAGGCTGAGGCGGGCAGATCACGAGGTCGGGAGATGGAAACCACCCTGGCTAACACGTGAAATCTCGTCTCTACTGAAAATACAGAAAAATTAGCCGGGCGTGGTGGCGGGCACCTGTAATGCCAGCTACTCGGGAGGCTGAAGCAGTAGAATGGCGTGAACCCAGGAGGCGGAGCTTGCAGTGAGCCGAGATGGCGCCACTGCACTCCAGCCTGGGCGACAGAGCGAGACTGCGTCTCAAAAAAATTTTTAAAAAATAATAAAATAAAATAGATTAACATAGTGGTCTACCTTACCTCTGGATTCCAGGTAAATTTTCCTATTGTTTAGGATGATTTCGGTTTCGTGGTTCTTATTGGTTTTGTCGGTTTTTCAGACAAAACCTGGTTTGACACTGGTTCCTGCTTGGTTGCCTCCAACATCCTGCGTCCACATTCTTTCCATAGTGGAAGCCATTCTACTAACATCCTAGGGCCTGACAGCACTTGGAAGTATCATTAAAAAGGCCATGTAAGTAACAACAAGTTCTTGTTTGAATTTAGACTAACCTTAAGGATACTTCCATATTTAGCTATTCACCACAGTAACTATAATTAAAGTTTCCTCTTTTTCTCTGTTTTCACAAAAAGCCATGTTTTCTTTCTCTACCAAAGCCTGGTATCATAGTAAAGGTCACAGCATGTCTTCTCTACCTCAACAATCATGTCAGCCTTGCTGCTTGACACAGATCAGGCATCTCTTGATGTCCCATTGCTTAAGCCTGAATATATTTCTCACTGTGGCTGATCTCTGGCTCCTGCAGCATGTCAGTTGTCTCCTGAAATTGTTACTTTCTTGTGCATATTTATGGAAGCAATCTAATCGGCTGAAATTGATGCTGCTACATTTGAGGGGAGTTTGTATCATAAATACTATTGCAGCTTGAGTAAACATGCCATGGCCAAAGTCCACCAATAGGTTAACATCCATCAATGACTGCCTTTTCAGAATTATACACAAGCTGTCTTTACTGATGGCTGTTTACACATCCAACAACATTTGTTGATACCAATGCTTATCGTTATTGAACTTTTAAAGCTTTTTTTTTGGCTGTGCTAAGTATTTTTGTGATCAATAGTTAAGTAAAGAACAGGCCATTAGAGAACGTAAGCACATGTGTCAACAAATGGACAAATATTGATGGGATTATTAATGAATTTTATCCAGTTGATGGTCATTTGCTATAACAGAACATGCATAAATAGATAATAATGTCTATAATTAAAGTTATTCATTTACATCAAGACGGAAGAAAGCGTTCGATGTAATATTTATAAAAGTAAAGAACATTATCACATTTACTCAAAACGAACCTCCTTACATCTCAGTTATCAATATAGTGTGCTATAGTCATAACTACCTATATAAAAAATGTACTTTAACCTCAGACAAAATCATAAATTACATGTTTGGAGTTTGTTCTCTGAAGTCTGTCCTTACTCAATAGTTTTAAACAATGACTATTTCTTATAAAGGAAGAATGTCTTACCTAAACTTAAAAATAACATTTGGGCAGTAAATGTTAATAAATTTGCTACAAGCTATTCTGTTTTCCAACTGTAACCTGATTTTATTCTTTATTCAAAACACACACTATATGTTATATATGAGGGTAGAAATGTAAAATGTTAAAACTTAATGTCGACTCAATAATCATCAAATACAGCTCCCTTATTTCACAGAAAAAGAAGTTGAAGGCAGGAAGGTTAAGTGATTTGCCCAAGGTAATGAAGATAACTTAGCATTTAGAACCTACACCTAACTCTTGGCCTGTGATCTTTCTATTATACTAAACCACAGTATTGGGTAATTACCACTGTTTATAAATGATTACAATCATCATTAAATGTAAACTTTCATTCATTTGCACAGTAACTACAGTTTTTATTAGAGTACAAAGTCTACTTGGAATTCCCAAGTGGATTGACATTTCTATAATATTTCCAGGTCCGGAAACAAAGTTCTCAATTTCAACCTATAAAAATGTCTAATTGTAAGGTAGAGTTTATGCCATGAATACAGATTTCAAAGAATTCAAATAGAACAAAATATATTTAGTACTAAAGCTATGTATGAATGTAAGATGAATGTTACTCAGCCTAGGTCCAGTGATTCAGAGACACTTGCTCTGTTTTGAAAAATCAGCATTATAGATGCTAACACTGAACTATTAATTTATGAATTCACTGGCAAGTACAAATAAAAACAAAAATTGGCATATAAAGACCAAAATTGATTTTCCAGATTTCTAAGGACCATTAATTTTTTTTATTTTAAAAATGAAGCATAGCTATATTTCTAAAAAGATGTCTTATAAAATCTTAAAAGGTAAAGACTGCATTGATAAATTAACATATTGATAGCTAAATGGATGACTACTTGTTTGTATTTTATATCCAAATTATTCTGGTAATAGAAATCAATTTTAAAACATAAAAACAAGCATGCTAAGACACTTACATAGGTTCAGAAATCACTGTCTGGTTTTAAATATCTTAATGCCATCTCCAAATTTTCTTTAAGCATATAAAGAACTCTATTCAAAGTGTTTATGTATGTATGAAGCATAAAGAAAGCTTCCGAGATAAGGTGTTCCTATTATTGTCCAATTGTTTTACTAGTTACTGTAGGTAACCAAGCAAGTTACCACTTAGTAAGCAGATACTGTGTGACAGGCATCACTGAGCACTGGGTAGATACCAACTTATATAACCATCCCCCAGATATTATGAGATCATTGTTATTATCCTGTTTGTCATATGAGAAACCTGAGGATCAAAGAGGTTAATGATTAGCTCAAGGTTGCATGGCAAATTGGTATCTGTCTGTTCCAAAGCCCACACTTCTTACCTCTGGATATTCCAAGCGGAATAACTAGTGCAGTGCATTACACTGCAGAGCATAATCTCTCCCCACATGACACTGTCCTGGGATACTGAAAATGTTTCTAAAAATAACTCCTTTGATCACAAAGGCATCCATCTGGTCTTTCTCCAGCTATTCCAAAGTCATTGTTTCTTGTACTCAGCACCATATATCTAAAAGCCACTGCTGCTGCATTTTCTGCAACTGGAGGTTTTTCCTAAGCAAATCTACTGTTCTGAGGGATTGCTCTGAAATCTCTATTCCTCATTAAATTATGTTGGCCATGAAAAAAATAGTAATAACTTACACTTTCATTATAAACTAGAAAAATGCTACTAAATTCATGTTCTTTTCTTTGATCATAACAACCTTGTGGTGTAGATAGGGTAAATATTATTTCCATTTATCTGATGAGAGACACTGAGTTTCAGATATGAGATGTGGAACTTCCCCAAGGTCACGGAGATGGGATATGGCAGACCCATGCCTTAAACACTGAATTCTAAATCCAATAATCTTTCTGTTATCCCTGACATCCTCCTACTGATGGCCCATGCCTGCCTGAAATCTCTTGTAGAATGAGGATAAATAGATACTATCTCAAAGAAGATAAGAAAAAGAAGGAGAATACAGTAATACTAACCTACTCCGGTGGACTTTGCTTGAAGTTGCCTCCTCCTTATCCAACTCCCATTCCTTGGTAAATAGTCCATTTGACTCACTACCCATATGTTTTAGAGGAAACGAATCCCCTGTCTGCCTTCAGGGGTAGGTAGACTCTTAATCAGCATAATTCAAACATCTAGTTAGAGCTTTTGGTTAGGAGGGGGTATATAACCTAGTCCAGGCCAAAGAGAGTGGAGAAGATGTTTGCTGGGAACTTTTTTTTCTTCATTTTTCTTTTTTTATAGCACTAAAATAAAAACCTTTTCACAAAGACAAAATTAATTAGGACACTTAACATCTTCATTAAGAGTTTTGTACTCCAGCAAGGTGGCAGGTTGAGCTAAGGGGAGTTGGGAATCAGGTATGATATTTTGTCAACTAATGACAAGAAAACTGATGTCTGTTAGCTAAGGTTATTGTATAATTGACTCCAGTTGATGTCATCTAAGAGCTAATAAGATCGTATGCAGGAGAAAAACTCGATAAAGTATAAAGCACTGAAGAAATGCAGAGTGGTGCTATAAGAAAAAAATTATTCATTATTATTATCAATATGACAGTTCTTAGGGGTGTCAAAAATCAGGCAATACACTTTTTGTCCTTATTTACATATAACATTAATGGGGTCAGGTAAGAATCTCTAAGCACAAGACCATGATTATTATGCAAAATGATTCGGGAATTGGGTAACTTAGGACTGCATTCAATTGGATAATAACCTCAATAAAAAGGATTCCATGGTCAATAAAGTTTGGAGAATGTTTTCACCTGATTAGGATCTTTTCCTCCTTCTTCTGGTAACATGTCCCAACCCCACTCCCACTCCATGTGGTTTACGTGACACTAACCCTACTTCCCAGAACTTTGGTGGGCACAGGATATAAAACAGACAATTATCATATTCCATTTCCCTGAACTTAGTGAGTGCTTAAGGAATGGGCAAATGACCCCAGTCAGTTCAATGAAAGTCAGCTCTGGACTTGTGCTAGAACTGTCAGAAAAGAGGTACTCTCCTTCCACTGGAGGTGTTAATCTGGTTGTTTTTTTAAGTGAGCCCAGAGCCATTTGCCACCTTAGAGGAGAGTTTGACTAAGGATGAAGCTAACTCAGAAACAAACAGAGCTGAGAGATGAAGGCAGATACCTAACCATGCTCTTTCAGCACCTGGACACAGCTGTGCTTGAAGTCCCTGACCTTTCCATTACATGTGCCTCCAATTTAGAGGACCATTTCCAGGGAAGACTAAAAAGTCCAGGTCACAGCCACATTCCCCTTACTGCCCACTCAATTATAGACCACATTAAGACTGGCAAACTGCTGGACACCAACCGTTCTCCTAGCTCTGTGTACCCTTCATTCATACACACAACCCCAAAGCCTACACCACGGAATAATTTCTCAGTTCTATTAAACAACTCAGGATTTTAGGTAGTTCTACTCCTCCTCTTGTTTCTTTTATTGCAAAGGCTCAGCCTGGCCAACACACACATAGTAGGCTCTCAGGAAATGTTTGTTTGATGTCTGTTGAACAAATAGCCACAGGACAACTGTTGAGAATTTCTCTCTGGAGAATACATAGGTCAGATTCTACCTTTAATTTGGTCATTCAGAGTTTATTTTGGCTTAGTCAACAAATGACTGAGATCTATGACCATCCTGAAGAGCATTTCTCACCTAGTGAGCACCCAATAAGTGTTAGCGTATAATTTTTGTTTTTAAAGTCTTTGGCTTGATACCATTTAGGATGGCTATTAAAAAAAAATAAGTGTTGGCAATGATAAGGAGACACTGGAATCCTTGGGCATTGCTGGGAGAATCGTAAAATGGTGCAGCCAGTGTGGAAAAGAGTATGACAGTTTCTCAAAATATTAACCATAGAATAATCATACGATTCAGTCATCCCACTTTTTGGTATATACCCAAAAGAATTGAAAGCAGGATCTCAAAGAGGTATGTGTATGCCTATGTGCATAGCAGCACCATTCACAATAGCTAAAGTGTGAAAGCAAGTCAAGTGCCCACCAACAGAAAAATGGATAAACAAAATATGCTATATGCACACATGGAATATTATTCAGTTTTAAAAGGAAGAAAATTCTGACACATGCTACAAACATAGATGAACCTTGAAAATAATATGGTTAAGTAAAGCAAGCCCACTACAAAAGGACAAATACTGTATGATTACACTAATATGAGGGACCTAAAGCAGTCAAATTCGTAGAGACAGAAAGTAAAATGCTAGTTACCAGGGACTAGGAGAGAAGGGTATGGAAAAGTTTTTATTTAATGGGTACAGAATTTCAGTTTGGGATGAATTTCTAGAGATGGATAGTGGTGACGGTTTCACAATAATATGACTATAGTTAATGCCACTGAATTGTATCCTTAAACATGATTAAAAATGGTAAACTTTATGTTATATATATTTTACTACAATAAAATTATTTTAAAATTAAGTCTTCTAGCCTTCCTATTGAGGCTGAAATAACATGCACAAAAAAAAAAAAAAAGAAATGCTTTTTAATTTGCATCTTTTTCCATTTGTTCACATAAGCATTTCCTCCACAAAGATCCTAAACTAGCCCTAGCCTAATCAGGGGAGGCCTCTGGCCACAGCAATTATTTCCATTTTTCACATCATTGGTGGTTATTTTGCCATCACTCCCCCAACCTAAACCAACATTTACACAATATATATAATTTGACCTTCCTTTATCTTGTAATTCACTTACCAGATATGAAAAAAGGCCTAATTCTCAAACATATTCAATGCTACTCCCTTGGTAGACACACTGCCTTTTCAAAGCCAGAGGTCATGTCACCTTTCTGAATAAGGCAAACATTCTATCATTGCTCTCTTTCACACTGACCCAATTTCTGTTGTTTGATGAGGATTCCCAACAAGCTGAAAGCATTAGCATGTGAGAGATGACCCAAGTTTTATGCAGAGTTCATTTAATAAAGAATCAGGGATGGCAAATCTTACTTATAGAATTCAAAGGAGATGGCTATTTGCTTGTTAAACCAGTCATTGTCAGCATCTGTTCTGGACAAAACAATGACAGCCTTTAAGCTATTGTGAGACAGGATTAAGTTTGCTTCATTTCCCATTATAGTTTAAAGTACTTCCAATGATTCCTTAATTGATACAAATGTTCCCAACATTAAACATAGTGAACACAGCAGCAGTCAATAAAGCCAGGGTACGGGCATTAGGGAATGAGGAGTGAGAAGGAAGCCATAGGCATTGTTATTGCAATAACAATGGATCACCATCCTCACCATATCTTCAAATCAGAAGGTGGAGATCCAAAAGAACACACAGAGAAGCACAACACTGGAAGCAGACCTTGTGGATGAAGCAAGCCATTGCAATGATGATTATCGGACAGTAAGTGTAAGTGAAGCCATCCTTATTTCTTATAACAGCATAATCCATGAAATAAGTGCCTCCTATTTGATCACCATTTTAATAGATAAAGCCTCGATTGAATACCAGTATATAAACATAGATTGAAATAAGAAAAAAATTCAATGTGCCTCCTCTACAATAACACAGGGCTTGGCTGCAGGATTAAATGTGGAATCTGCAGGGTCAGACCTGGAAGGCAGTGAGCTGGCGTCTGGTTCAGGACTTGGTCAAAGAAGCCAAGTCATGTTTCAAAATCCAGGAGTTTGCTAGAAACTCCTCCAAGCCACATGGGGAAGATGGCCTGAACCAAGTTGACCACAGAGCTAGGGGTCAAAGTCCAGAATGATTGGCCAATCTGAAGACAAATGGCTGCAGGGAGCAGCTACTCAGGTGGAATGACTGAATCCTCACAGCAGAACACAGTGGTTTTCGCCCTCAGTCATCTTAAAGGCACTCTTGGTACCTGAAACAACAAGACTTAGGAAACCTTAATGCAAAGATGATTCAACACTACAACATTTTGTGGAAGGAGGGGGAGTAGGGCAGCCAAGCTGTGAACTCTCCCTCCCTGAGGATTCTGGAAGGAGACATCTTGGTTGATGATTTAGGTCTTCCCCAGCTGGGACCTGGAGGAGATAAAGACTGGAACTTAATTCCTGTTTCTAAATTGTCTCATCATTTTCATCTAATGTACTGGAACACTTTGCAGAGTCTTTGGTCTTCTTAAGAGCTTTAAGAAATGAGTAAATAGATAAAATACTCTCATTTTCTAAAAGTCATTGAATTAAATAGGAGAAAGCTTATACACAGCAGGTGAATACATATCCTTAAAAGGCTGACAATAAAATAATCACTGTTTTACACGATGGATGCTTACTCAGAGGGTAGTGGTTTGCTTGCCCATCTCATAAAGGGAATTTGCTGCGGGCATAATTGGCCCACTACCAGTATAATCCATTACGCACTTGGTGGCAATCACATGGACTGCTGAGACTGGAGCAAGCTAACAATCCCATTAGAGTGAGCATCATTTCTTTCCCTCCAATTCTCTCTGTGCTTGTTGACGTTTTTGTTTTGTATTCAAAGCTGTTGCTGTGAATGCTGCCTCAACAATGTGACCTTTTGTACATGCAAAGTTGGCCTAAAAGGCTACTCCTTGACCTGTGGTCATTTCCTCATCGTCTCTTGTTGTAATGAGTCATTGGCTGGTGGCAATGGCAAGAAAATGAAGTTTGCTACACCTGAGGCTCGGGAACTCTGCCAGTGGGCCCAGGGTCTCCTTTATTCAGCATGAGCTGGCACTCTCCTCATTGCTGCACTCAGTGTGGCCACTCACCAGAACTACTCCCTACCCTGCCCCAGGAAAACCACACAACTCTTGGATTGTAGTGTTGAGTCAGTGGAAAAACTGTTTGAAGAAACCTGTTCCTATTCCCTCATTTTTGTGAAGAATAAATGGGAGGAGCATGGGGAGCTGCCATGGCTGAGCTCACTCAAGTAGGTAGTGGCTGAGCCTCTTTAGTCCCCTTCATATCCATCTTCTTATTGTTAACAACACAAAGAATAGTCATCAATATTTAACAATGATAACCACCAGGCACTTTATGCATATTATTTCCAAACTTCACAGTTCTACAGTCAGGCATTATTATGCCCTCTCAGAGGTTGGTACACTAAGCCTCAGAAAACTTGAATGGTTTGCCAAATAACACATCATTAATTCATAGTTGAGTTTGGATACAAACCTAGGTCAGTTTGAGTCCCTGCTCCTTCCCACCATGATCTCAGCAGTATATGGGACAATTCTAGACCCCACCACTCTCAGTCTCCAGAGAATGATTCCCCAGCACCCATGCTAGCTGTGACTGTCATATCCTCCTACAGCCCAGACAGGGTAAACTTCCAAGCATCAATCCCCTTCTATATTGTGAGATAGGTCTCTTAATATACTGCAAAGTTTTTCCTAATGTTTATTATAGAATGCGTGCTTCATCATATCCTTAGATTATTTACTGCAACCATTGCTCTTATGTCAGATATACTGACATAAGAGATGTTTTCATGTGGTGTAAAAGAATGGGGAGTGGAATCAACTTGTAGCATGATGGGAACTCATGTATACATCTCTCCTCAGTGGAAGACTGTGGCATCTCATGTAGTAGCCACTATAGGATTTGGATGTTTCAGCTGTTTGTCTGCACATGCCTAATACAGCAAAGCCAAATCTCAGGAATTCCAGTGTCAGTGTGAACAAGTGGCCCATTCTCCAGAGCCAGTGCTGCCTGGCTCCCTTTCTTAGACTTCCTGGGAGAGACTCTAAATTTGTAGTCTGGCATTGATCATGATTTATTCTCTATTTTGACCTTAACAAATTATATAAGCCCTCTGAGCCTCTGTTTCCTTGTGTGTAAAGCAGGATAATAACAACCTGACAAGAATATTATGAGTACAAAATGATTTAAATGTCTTAATACAGGGTCTAACACTTAGTAGGCCCTCAAGAAGTGATAGCTTTCTTTTCTTCCCTTTTTCTCTGCTCCCTCTCCCCTGCAATCACCCCGATCACTTTCCCTTACTGACCTACCTCTTTTGATGCCCCTGCTGTCACCAAAGTGACATTCTGCATTCCCTCTGCTATTTGCCTGCCTTTTCCCTATGTATGATGAGAATTCGGGTAAGAATGGACTAATGGTGGCCCGTTGTTCTGGGGAACTTAGTTAGGAAAGATAAAGAGAAGAGTAATTGAGATGACAGAATCAAGGATTGTTAGTGATGGAAAAAAAAAAAAAACTATATGGTAGAGACTCTTACCGTTTGCTTTATCTGATTCTACTCTCATTCCATGTAGAAGAAAGTATTATTCCTCCCTAGTCACCTTGTGATTGCAGTGGGGTCATGTGAGTCATCCTGGACTATGAGTTGTGGGCCATGGTGATGTTGCATCACTTCCAGCACAGAGCATTTAGTTGCTGGTGCAAGGTCCTTCAGCCCTGGTCTTGCCACCCAAGGTGAAGTCTGAAGTGTTATGTTGAGACAGGACATCATAAAATAGTATTGATTGACTATATGGAGCGGGACCGACAGTGGGTACATAATGTGAACAGTAAATACACTTTTGTTATTTCAAACTACTGTAAGTTTGAGCATGTACATTACCACAGAATAACAGATTGAATATAACAGTCCAATCATTGGCTTTCATTTTGTATTAACACAGAATAATCTATAGAATATAGCAGTCTAAGCCTTGATTTTCATGTTGTGGCCTCTTGAAAAGGGGCGGGTTTTTGGCCTTAGTAAGCAAGATATTTTACAGATCTTTTAGGAAGCAGCACCCAGACTGGGAGACAGATCTGTGAAATGTGAGTTTTAGCTCTGGCTCATCTACCGACTAAATGGTTCTAATACAGAACCATTTCTGTATTGTTCATGGCTGTATCCCAAGTATCTAAAATATGTTGAATAAATGAATCAACACTCCCACATTCCAATTGTTAGAACAAGAAAACTACTGAGGTTAGTCAAACCCTCTGAGTCCTAACTTTTCTCATCTTTAAAATAAGAGCTAGTATCTCCCAAAAGATGGAAAATATATCATCAAAGGCACTTGCCACTCAAAGATCCTTGCTACTCAAAGAGTAGTACAATAATCAGCAGCATCAGCATCACTGGAATTGTGCTGGAAATGCAAACTCTTGAGTCCCACCCCAGTCCTACTGAATCTAATTATGCATTTTTAACAAGATCCCCTAGATAATTTCTATGCACATTAGAGTTAGAGAAATAATCATTTAGATGGTACTAGGACTCAACATTAAATGGCCTGTAATCACATAGTGGGAAGGTTATTCCTTTTCCAGTTATCATTCAACTTTTTGGTTACTTTATGGAGAAAGATTGATGTCAATATCTTTAACACCTTGCTAACAGCTGCTAATATCCTTTTTAACAAGGAGAAAGCAAGCCTTAGGTTCCTGGGCAGGCAAAGGTATTTATCTTGACTATAACAGCATTGTTTTATTCTCATTGTGTTTGTTTAAATGGTTGCCTTGTATTCATGGCAACTGATACCAGTTTTCTATTTAAGGTAGTGATGAAAACCTCTTTAAAATAAATTAATTTAGAAAAGTGAATGTAATTAAGGGAAAGAAACACATAATAAATGGGAAGAACTCTTTGCTTTAGTGATTCCTTCCGTGTAAAGGAACTCCATTGGTTTGACAATCCTGACCTCTGTCTTGCCTCCATAGTTTCACTGATTAGGCAACTTTATTTACTCTGCATGGGGTAGGGGTGGGGAAAGTGTAAATTTAGGAATAAAATGAGCATTTTTAGGTCAACATTCCCCTTCTTCCTTTTGAAATTTAAATACCTAGAGGATAATTTACTCATAGATAATTTGCTTATAAATTTCCAGTCCAATTGGTAGGATCGTAGCAGCAGGTTGTTTGTTTAATAGATCTTTATGGTGTGCCTATGGTAACACTAGGTTCTGGTTGTGTGCCTTATTTTCTGTCTTCCTGGTGCTCAAAGGTACTGCTCCTTTTGAAAAGTTCCAGACCAGCCTCTAGTCAGGCTATCACAGTGTCTTTGGTTTCTCAGCTTTTGAATCTGCTCAGAGGCAAGAGTCAGGGGTACTGATGAGCTTGGGGTCCTTTTAGAAGAAAGCATCAGGTACTCATTTTCATTAATCATGAGACAAAAATGGAGAATTGTTTTTAAGGCATCTGGCCAATTCCCTCATGGCCTAACCACCATCCATTCAAGCAGGTCAGTCATGAGGGATTGTAGTCATTACCCTTTTCATGACCCTATTTTGGCAAAAGGCCCTAGATAAGAGTGCTCTGCTGTTTCCCTGGAGAGTAATCACTTTTGTCTCTGAGCTCCACATTTGCTTATGTTAGTTCTCTATCACTTAAGTGGTGCCCCTTTATTCTTCATTATATTGCTCTGGTGTATTTCCATCATGATACTTAACTCCACTGCTTTGTTTACTTGTTTATGGTCTGATCCCCTGCTCTAGACTGTAAGCTCAAGGAGAGCAGAACCATTTCTGCATTGTTCACGGCTGTATCCTAAGTGTCTAGAATATGTTGAGTACATGAATCAACACTTCCACATTCCAACTGTATGAACAAGAAAATGAGGATGTGTACTTTAAAGATCTAGTTAGTAGTCACTTTGTAAGATCATTGTTGAACTCTGGAACTGAGATTTTCACCAATTGTTGCGGCCGTGCATGGCTCTAAATACAAATTTTTGTCTGCTGCATTTCTATTTCTTTGTTCATTAATGCTCTACTTACAGTTGGAAAGTGTTTGCAGTGACTTATGATAAAGTCAACAATCATCATGCAAAAGACAAGAGCTTATAAGTAAGGGAGGACCCAAGATGAACCTTTACAAGAAACCATTGCTAGGGTATAACTTTCGACTGCAACCTATGCAAGATCTGTTCTCTAAGCTTCCTTTTCTGCTCTTCATGGATAAAGTTGACTTGGACACTTAAAACTGCTTTGAAAAAATATATATTCAGACTCCTTGAGCAATTTCTGGTGAAACTGTCCAAAATTTTCTGAAATTTATGCTTGTCTAGGTAACTGCTCATAAAGGCATGATGGCCAAATCAAATGATTCCATGCTTATTTTTCCCTTTCTCATGTTTCTTGATGTCAGTGGAGAGGTAGGTAGGAGTCAGAAGCAGCATTTTACCTAGCCCAGACAATTTTTTCAGTGGTATAGATAGGAGCATGGTTGACACTTTCTGGTCTTTTAGCCTCCCTAAATACAAAGAGGTCCAGATTGGCAATTTCCAAAGAATATTAAAGGGAAGTACACCGGGAGATAGGACTGGAATCTGCTTAAGGTTGGGGGGTTCCAGGAGTTCCTGGTTCGTGTGAGGATTTCATTGAGCTTATTGGAAGTGGATTAGAAACACATATCATCATTCAAGCTGCTGATAAATGTCTAGAGTTCGTTCCTAGACTCCAAATGTTTTTTCTTTGAAATCAAGCCCTTTTGAATGACCAACCAAGTCAGTTTTACCTAGCAAAGGCAGAAAAGTCTAAACCCTGCTGTCTTGAAATATAGGCACAAACTTCTCTCAGATAGTAAATATTCATAACTATTGTGATTGTGACTGGTGTTCTAAAAATGAAAGACCAGGGAAAAATGGAGATTTAAGTCAGAAATTTATCACAGAAAAAGGTGAAACAAAGAACACAGTTCAATAATCACATCCCCTGAGCTACAGGCATACATGCAGACTTAAAGAAACACACCAACCACTTTGGGAGGCCGAGGCGGGCGGATCACGAGGTCAGGAGATCAAGACCATCCTGGCGAACACGGTGAAACCCCATATCTACTAAAAATGCAAAAAAAAAAAAAAAAAAAATTAGCCAAGCGTGGTGGCAGACACCTGTAGTCCCAGCTACTCGGGAGGCTTAGGCAGGAGAACTGCATGAACCTGGGAGGCAGAGCTTGCAGTGAGCTAAGATCTCGCCACTGCACTCCAGCCTGGGGGACAGAGCGAGACTCCGTCTCAAAAAAAAAAAAAAAGAAAAGAAAAGAAACATACCAACATTTTAGGAGCTGTGTATTCTGTGACAAATCCCATCTTCCCATGTCATCACCCTCATAGTTCATTTGGACTAGAATAGACTCAGGGTTTTCTTCAGTCTGTAATATTAATACTCCTTACCTTTTACAGTGACTTCCCATGCACTATCCCATCTAAACATCACAACCCTCTTATATAGAAGGCAGGTAGACATTCCTTTCCCATTCTGAAGATGAGAGTCTGAGAATTTAAGTGATTTGTGAAAGATCATATGATAAGTAGCTGGCAGAGCCTGCACTAAGTTTCCAAATTTCTGATTTTTTAACTTTACACTTTTCCTACCATGTCTCACAGCTTCTTGGTGATCCCAGGAGGTCTAATATATCCTGCAGAACTATTCAAAGCTTAAAATATGGGGATATTATCAGGCTTAGATGCTCATTGAAGGCAGTAATTAACTTGAGGTAGGTGGACTTAACCAAGACTGTCCTGGCACTGATCAAGCAACTTTCTGGGAAGAACCCGTGGCAGACCCACAACATAGAGCTAGATTGGAATTGCTCCACCCTAGAGAAGGAGTGTCAATCAGCCAGTATTATCCCCAAACACAAGATCAGTGAATTTATTTCCAAGGGTAGGAGAGTTATGTTTTTTTGCCTCCCATGTGTTTTGAGGGCTTGGACCAAAGTGCAAGAATTTATGTAGATAACTTTCATCCAAATCAATCTACTCAATGCTTATTAAATAATTCATTCAGTGATGTGGCCAAGCATGCCTGGGTTGGTCTCATCTAGTCCCAATCCTTTTGGGACATAACTTGGCTCTGGGACACTAATCTTAAAGGAGCCAATACAAAATATAAGCCTTCTCTCTCTCGTCTCCACTTAGACTGGTACCTGTTTAACCTGACCTCACAGATACCTCCTTCCATGTTTAAAAAGATGCTTTCACTGCATTAGCACACATCACTTCCTTCTTGCTTTGTGAAATTTATTTTAACGGAAGTGGGGGAAAAGAACTCTCCTTTATTGAGTTCCAAATATGTGTCCAACACTAGGCTAGGCAATTCTAAAAACATGATGATTTCTCAATCTCATGACAATCCTGCAAGGTGATTATTTCACAGATGAGAGAAGAAAAGCTAAAAAGTTAAATGCTCCAAGGTCATACAGATTGGAATCCTAATGTGTCTTCAAATCTCAAGTCTATGATCTTTGCGCCCCTAAGATGTTGTGGACCCAAAGATAAATTTGAGCTTTGGAGAAGGAGGTGGGTCTTGTCTTCTTTAGGAGGAGAGGAGAAATCAATCTCTCTCATTTTTTCTTTCCAGTAGGGCTCAGGGATGTGGAAGTTTAAGAGCAAGGAAGCCTTCGCAGAGGATGAGGGAAGCTTCCAGAGGGCAGGAAGGAGGTCTGGACAGCCCAGTCTAGCAGGGGCAGAGCTGTGGCAGATGCCTTCCCAACACACAGACACTGCAGAGTCCTGCTGGTCCCTGCTTTCCCACACGGCCCCCTCAGCCTCCCCGCAGCCTGAGATAAGACACTGGAGGTCACACCTGGAGGCTCAGAAGGCCAGCGAGGAGTTGCGACCGGCAGATGGGGGGGACGGGGGACGGCAGGCCAGGTGGGAGGGGGTCTGGTGCCAGGCTTGGGCTCAATATGTAAGGGGTTGGGCAGCCCACGTGACTCCAAGGAGGCGGAGACAGGCGAGCTGGAGGGAGGACGAGCAGGCGCGGGGAGGGGTTCGGGGGTGGGGGCGCAATCTGAATAATTGAGGAGCTGTTCAGCAGCCGCGGCTGCCTCCTGCCTTCCTTTGCCGCCACCACCACTTCCCATCCCAGCTAGAGAAACAGCTCCGCGCTGGAAGTGAGTTCGGCCAGCTACCAACCTCGGCAGCCAGCCCGTCGCCTCCAGCCCGCACCCGGGTGAGTGAACAGCCCCCTTTGCTACAGTTTGTCCCCCTCGGGGACCCCCGCGCCCCAGCGGGACCCCTGCAACTGAGATGGCCGCCTCTCCCGGAATGACCCAGGGAGCCGGAGTCACCGGGAGCGGGGGACCAAGAATATGGCGCGGAGGCCGAGGGCGCCCTCCGGGAAGGGGTTCCCTGGAAGAATGGAGGAGCTGGGTCAGGCTCTTTCTGGCTCTGGCCCGGAATGAGGCCCGGACCGCCTGCAATCTGGGGGCACTGGGCTCTGACTCGCGGGAGCTGCCGGGCGGGGCGGGGGCCAGCGCGGCTGCGGCGCCGCCAGAGCGGGAGGCAGAACGGGAGCCGCGAGCGGCGTCCGGGCAGCCTGGGTCTCGGCAGGCGCCGGGCCCGTCCTGTCCCCCGCCTTGGCGCGCACCCCGCACGGGCAGCTCCGTTCTCCACCTCGGACCGAGCCCATGAAACAGAGACGCTTTTCCAGCCGCAGACCGAAGGAAGGTCGGGAACAACGTCTGCCCTTTTGCCTGGGAGCAAACTCCTCAAAGGGACTCCCGCCGAGCCCCGCTCCCCGACCAGGCCGGTGGCGCCCCGAAGGGCGTCTGTCCCCGGAGAGTGGTGACTCGCCCGGGGGCGGCAAAGAGAACGTGACGGGAGCGGTGTCCAGGGGAGCTCCCTGCCCAGAGCCGACAGCCCCAGCAAGGGGAGCTCTCCTGCACTGCTTCACTCCTCAGTCTCCTCTCTTCCCCCACTCCAAAACACATCAGCTCCCCTCTAATCCAAGAGGGTCAGGCTAGGGCTCCGTGGCCACCGGGGAGGAGCCCCCACCCTCCTTCTCTCTCCTGTGTCACCCCGCCCGCTCCCCAAATGAGTATTTTATATTGCAATTGAAGAGTGAGCAAAGCAAAGGCAGGGAAGAGATGCAGGAAGGCAGCAGCGGGGCTCGCGTCTGTTCCTGGCACTCCTCATTCCCCCACCTGTGTGAAGCTCGTTTCCTTGAGGTTTTGAGAGGAGAGACTCAAAGGAACGGGCTCTGGCGAAGGGATCCCCGCCTGAGTGTCGGGGTACGTCACTGGCTCGAGTTGCCCAAGGGCCGCAGAATGACAACCTGCCTCCCCCTAGGTACAGGGTCTAGGAGAGCGCCTGGGTAAGGTAGCTCTCCTCCGACCGAGCGCAGGAAAAGGCGCTGTCCGCGGTGCTGAAAGTTCTCGGAGGCTGGGTGCTAATACCGCCGCAACCCGCATTCCCTGCAAGCAGAAACTGCGTTAGAAGCATGTAAAGGGTTCTAAGCAAGCGATCTAGAGAAACAGATAAAGAAGGGGCTTTGCCTTTCCCGGTTTTCTGCTTCCCCGGGACTCCGCCTGGGTAAAGGTTCTCGGCTTTCCTGGGTGGAAGTGCAGGAAGCGGGTGTCACTTCAGGATCCAGCTTTGCTAACTTGGGGAGCTTCCTCGTTCTACTTCCTGTACCTGAGCAGTGAGTCTTCCTGTCGGTAAAGTGTTGAAAGGCAGTTAGGGATGCTGTTTTGATAATAAACATTTCTGTGGCTTTCAGGAATCAGAGAATTGTTAGGCTACACAAAGGAGGGGCTTCATGGTTATAGCTTTTTCCTCTTCTTAGAACCCTTCTTTCCCCACTGCATGTTATTTACATGCTTTAGATAAAGATCGCTAAGCAGTCCTGTATGTTTGTTTCTTTAGCTAGTCTTTTATATTACAGATAAGATGGGGAAAGGATTGAGCCAACTTTGGGAGGCCTGGTTTGTACTGAATACCTCTGTCGGCTAGGTAATAATATTTCATTTATACTTCACAATAGCTGCCAACCATAAGTATCACACAGAGAAGGAAACGGAAACTTGATTCCAGAGATTGGATTCAAACTCAGATCTATTTAACTCAAAGTCCAAGCCATTTTCATGACTTCATTTTGGTATTTGGCTCTGAATAGCTATTATTGGGGATTATAGCAGGAGAATGACAAAGAAGGGAGGCCTGCTCTTCTCTTTCACACACTCTCCTCTCTTCCAACCCTTTTCTCTTTAATCCGTTCACCCACTCACTGTCATGCACTCCCACCCTCCCAACTGGTTTTGCATGTCGCTTGAGATACCACCGTTCACACAACTTCAGCTCCAATACTATGGAAACAAGTTAGAGAACTAAACCAGCAGGCTTTTCTAGAAGAGTAGCAGGGTTTCAGGAAGTCTGGAGAACTAGAGTCCACATGTACTTTCATATTAAGAATTATACTATTGAATTTTAGGACTAGAATAGCTTTGAATAACATTTAGCACCATTGTTTTATGTGAAAGAAAACTTGGAAACCAAAAGACGGTCATTAGTCTAAGTGACATGATTGAAAAATTAGAACCCAGTTAACCTGATTCCAGGCCCAGTGCCTTTCCCACTATTTCCTGGTGTCTGAAATACTCTTCCATATTGCTTCTTTGATTATATTTGACAAAACGTCAACATCAGTGAACTATATAAAAGAACATACCAAAAATACAAACACTTAACATACAAGCATTCCCCTTACCTTTCTTCCAGCTCCTTTGTCTTCCAGCTCTTTCCCCTCTGGTCCTACTATTCCAGTGTTGTCTAACCCGACATACCTGGGAGATATGACCCACCTTCCTCAGTAACAGTTTTTTCTGCAGCAGCAATGCAGAAATGAGAATGGTGGTATGGCATTTCTTTACTTGCTCTATGTTGTCTATATCTCCTCTTCTATGACCTATTCTCCAAAAAATAATTTTCCCAGAATTGGTTACCCTAAGCAGCTGCCCATGTTCTCACAGGGACTTGGAAAAGGCCCTAATAAGACCTAAGGATTTTTATTTAAAAAGAGCATTATAAGTGTTAATATCTATGAAATGCTTATCACATGTGAGGCACTATGAGTAGTTTCTTCATCAATCATTTTACTGAATTATCACAATTCTGTCAAGTAGGTATCTCAATTAAAGATGTTCATAGAGTTCTAGTTCACTCTAACATACATTGAAACCTGATATTCTGTTCATTTCCTCTTTCTTCTCTTTCCAGCTCATAGTGAAATCTCATCTTCATTAATCGGATTTTTGTATTTAATTGATAGTTCCATCCTGCTCCAAAACTTAGCATTTAGAAATTCGAATTCAATTCAAATGGCACTGTTTTGCTCTCTCATCTCTTAATATTTACCAAACATATTCTCCCCATTTGTTATTCCTTATTTTAAAATTCCCATATGCCTCCTTATTGATAATGCCAACATTCTGCTTCAAATCTTCTCTAGAGTCAATTAAGGTATAATTTGTGATTAAATACATAACTTCTTTTGTACCTCCACTAGGTGATCTGTCAAGAATGCTATTGTTGAGGTGCTCTGGGCCCTGTGAACCAGAACCTTAAACTGTCTAGAACTACTCTGTCCAACATGGTATGCTAGCCACATGTAGCTATTTATATTTAAATTTTAATTAAACTTTTAAAAATTAAAAATTTAGTCCCCCAGTCACTCTAGTCATATTTCAAGTGCTCAATAACTCTATATGGCTAATGATTACTATATTGGACAGGGCAGACATCAGAAAATTTTTACTATTTAAGAAAGTTGTGTTGAATAATGCTGCTTTAGACAGTACTAAACATACCCTCACAGCAACGAAGAACTAGGAACTGGGAAGAAGTAAGGACCTACTCTTCCTTGAAGCTTCTGCCAAGAAAGGCAGAAAAAGCCACTTATGCCTAATACATCACCAACAGCCCAAAGATACCTAAGACAATTAGGCTATGAAGGAGTGTGCGTATCTTACTTAAGGAGCTGGTAGACTCTTGAGTTTGCTTCATATGAATTCTATGTTATTATAAAGTAAAATATTCCATGAGTGAGGCTTGCTGGTTTCCTGAATTTTGACTTAGATATAACCTGAAAGTTCCAATTCAAAATCCAAGTTTATAGATAATGTGGATATGTAATAACATGTGTGTGTGTTTATCTTGTCTTAGTAATCATAGTATGGTAGACATGCAAAGAATATAAGACTTGGAGTCAGTAGTATAGGTGCCACTTACTACTTGGTGACATTATGAGGCCCTCTAGAGCTCCATTTCTCCATCGGTAAGATGTTGATGAGAATTGCCGTAACTACCTCAAAGGACTATTGTGAAACTCAAAGTGTAGGCATGTGAAAGTACTTTGTAAGGAGCATGATTGAATCTGCAATGGTTTATTATTTTATATAGATATGGTACAGACAATGTACAAATAGGGTAGTTCAGGCTGAATGCATTTCTGAATGGTTTTAATCCTGATATGACTGTATTTTTGCCTTTGTTGTCATTTATTTCACTGAAAAGTAGAATAGTGAAGAAAAAAATTAGTTATTGAAATTTCTGGTTTGTTAGATTCTATTAATTGAAATACTGTGCATTCCTTGTGGTTTAGTTTATTTGGTCCTGAACATTTTCTCTTCAGGATTAAAAAAAAAAATAACTAGGAAGTCTAAGTTGTTTGGAACAGCTTTTACCTTTCAACTAATAGTTTTTAAGTAATAATCAATAATGATCCCATCAGGTAATAGGGCTTCAGAAATAACAAAATACAAGGATTATGGATATTCCTCAGTGTGAGTGGATGAGAGGGATAATTTTTAAAATATATTCTTACTATTTACAAATTGAAATGAGCTTCTATCCATTTTCATAGATGAATTGAACAAGAATAATTCTATTTCATGCATTGATTAAACCAAAATAAAAGTGAAAGTCATTAACTTGACTGAATTATTGAGTTTACATTAGGGATTCTAACCTTAAATAACAAGTCTTTATTCATTCTCTAAGTTGAAATCTGTTGGGGTCATTAGGAGAACCTTATGCATCTGGCTAACATTTACTCCCAAACCTAGCATCTATGATCTACTCCTGCACTTTGATCTGTGTATGCTATTTATGCTTCAAGTAAAAGTGCTTTTCAGATGCAGCCACACCTTCTATAATGGCTCACCATTTTGATACTTAAATATTTTTCTCTTATAACACAAAGATTAACACAGTGCTCAGATATTGTAGAAAATAAGCCTGGAAATGAAGCTATTCCATCAGATGATTCTTCACTGCATTTATTAGGTTGTTATCATCTTGAAAACTCAACAAAGTCACTTTATTTATTCATTCCTTCATTAATGAAGCACCTGAGAATCAAGCTGAGTATGACCAAGGGCATGAGATTTTATCTCCAGTTCCAGAGATCTAGTTTACCTTTGTTAAGAGTTGACGAAGGTATAGATACTACCTTGTAAGATGCTCTCTCAGGTAAATAGTTGAGACGTACACTTAGCCACTGTTTCTGGTCAAGCATGCTGTCCTCAAGCCTTTGTTGCATATGGGACTATATTACTAAGGGAAAAATAAGCGAAGTTATCAACTCTGGCTTCTAGTAGATGATGCTAGCTTTAACAATAAACATATTTTGCTGGATGTCATGATTTATTCATTTCATTGGACTTGTTTACCTCTTGGAAGGGCCTGGATTTTGGAAAGGGGAAAATGCCATAACCTTGGAGCTGAAAAGAGTTTTTCTCTGTCTGTAGCTTAAAGGATTTCTTTAATTGTGTATCCCAAGAGATAAAGAGAACTGACAATGTAGCTTTGAAACCAATCCTTCTAGCATACAATCATCCATTTAATCAATAACATAGTTGAAGAATGTCCTATATTGACATGAAAATGCTGCGGTCAAGGATGTTTGGAACACGTGGATGATCAATAAATATTTGTTGAATTCAAACCATTGTTCCAGGTTAATTCATGCCATACACTCATCTAGCCAACCCTCTCTACCTAGAATTCAGTATTCCCTATGGCATTTTCCTTTAGCAAATAAAACAGGAGGCAAACACAGTATATCAAATTTTACCCTAATAACCACCCTTCTAGCCCTTCTCAGGGCATAAATAGTGATGGCCAAGAGAGACTACTCCTGAGAATTGTGTCTTGCTGCTTCACCCAGGAAACAAAGCATACATCAGCCCAAAGGCCTTGCATTTCACTGTGATGAGGCAACTTCAGAAACTCAAAGCTTAAATGGAGTTATGTGTTCTTTTCCGCTTTTATATTGAAGGGATACTTGTCATTTCCTTCAGAAAGTATTTGGCTGGCCTTCACAATAGCAGCAGGCAATTGCTATTGTTCCTAAATTCAGAAGAAGCTTAGCTTAGAATGAAAGCACATATATTAATTAGAGGAGAACATCACAGTCTGATGGTTTACAGAATATTATCCTTTTTCGGGAATAATAAGGCTTCCCTTTAAGAGTTTTAACTGGTTATTACTGACAAAAATGAAAGAAAAACAGCTGATTCTATTCTAGCAAGTCAATAAGCAAATGCCTAGAATTAACTGATTCTTATTTGCCAAAGGCAAAATATTCCAACCCGATGAACAATGAATAATCAAGCTGGTTCTCACTGTCTCTTCATTTTAAAAAAATTTTTCCATGTTTTAAAAATAATCAGTAAATAAAAAACAATTCCACCCAGGTGTTTAAACATTCTGATGACAAAAGGGTCTTCACAAATGGAAAGGCTTAACTGTTTGTTAGAGATTATACAACATATTATTATGCCAATATTTTATAACAATCACATAACTGAACTCTCACTTTAGAGAGAAATTGACCCCAGGAACACTCACCTGAGTTAATGTCAGAGGAATATGACTTGAGTCTCCTCTCTCTCAGCCAATTATAGAATATGCACTCTTTTGCATTTTTTAACATCATGCATCATTTCATTAGTCATGAAAACTTGTTCAGTCGATGAGTTTATCAAAGATTCAGGTTTATCTTTTATCAAAGATTCAGGGAGTAGGAAAGAGTATGTGTTTGGATTTCAGATTATTTCCCTTTGTACCGCCAGGTGAAAGAACTACTGGTCAAGGACAGTCAGCAGGTAGAAATTTCAGGGGTGGAACTATGAGCTAGAGGAAAAGATTCAAAACCTCAGCATCATCCATGTTGCAAGAACTTAGGCAAGGATTTAACTCTTCTTACCTTTTTAATCTTCATCTCTAAAAGAAGATATTTGGATTAAATAGTGTACAACATCCTGCAAGCCATAACATTCTATGGTTCAAGGAAATAGGGCCAAGAGCTTGAATAATCCATTATTTGCCTCCTTAAGCCCAAAGAACTGAACATAAACCAAGATTCTTATTTTTACATCATTACTTATCAGAAGCTCTGAATTTCTTGCTAGTACTTTACCTAGTAACAATAACGATAATGATAGCTAATACTTATACAATTACTATGACCTTATAAGTTGGTATGGTTATCATTGCCATTTGACAGATGAGAAACCTGGATACTAAAGTAATTAAATTACCTGCCCAAATTCACACAGGTAACAAGTTTGTGCTACCATGCTATGCCGCCTCTATAAAAACCACAAATCTGACAGACAGATAGCTGATGTGTGCCATTTATAGCGACTGGACACACCAGCCAATTCTCTGGAGAATTTCTATTTTACCTCCACTTTTTACTAGAAGAGCAATCAAGAGGGTGAATAGAACTCCAGGCCTGTGTGTGGGAATCCACATTGTCTTTCTGTAAGATGGCTCTTGTGCTTTTGCAATTGATGTCATTGACCAATTGTTTACATGGTTCAAGCATTGAATGTTGGTGCTCTGCAGGCAGTTGCATTTGGTGAGGACCACTCTGCTGCCTCTTCCCAGAATGTGTGACTAGCCACACCACCAGAAATAGATGGATGTTGATGCAGGATCGATCCAGCACCTTCTAATGCTATAAAAGTCAGCCCCATATCTTCACTATTCAGTAGAGTCTTCTAGCTTCTGCCTTTAGGTTTTTGACTCAGTGTAACAATCCAGACAGCTTTTATGGTAGAGAGGGAGAGCTCCCAGAGAGTCATTTCCTGCAGGTAGGCTTGGGTCAAGGCTAAGACTAAAGCTTTCAAAATCATGTTGCGAAAATCCTTTTCTTCTCATTAATCCTATATTAACAAATTAGTCATAAGTACAGTACACCACAGTACCCATCTATTTCACTGTGGATTTCAATGTATTGAATATACAAATGGGCATGTAGCTCTTAATATGGTATATCTAACCAGCTGAGAATGCTCTGACTATAGTCAAATATGTTTCTTCTTTAGCTCTAGTTTCTGGCTTGTTAAACTAGCTACATATCCCATCAACACCAAGGCCAATTACAGAATGCATAACTCTACTTCTTCCTCTGTGGTTTTCTAGCTACTCTGTGGGGAGTGGGATGGCCTAGGAGTCAGAAGATCTGGTTTCCAGACTCAGCTTTGAAATGTACTACCTGTGACACTTGGGCCAGCACCATTCACTGCTTCAAGGCTGAACTTCCTTACCTTTAAAATAGGGGTAATAGATCTTGCCCCTCACATTACAAATTGGGTCAATGAGATGGCATTCACTGAAGCTCCTTGTTAACCATACAGTGTCCAAAGGAAAGAGATGGATTTGCCATCCTTTCAGTCTTTCCCAGTCAGAAATTACTCTCAAGTTGTTGCTACCCAATTCTGAACCAGGGTTAACAGCTAAATCAATGTCTTTAAGGTTAAGAAGAGCTTGGATCTAAATTTGTAAATCTAGAAAATGACACTTACAACAGGAGAAGCCTCCTGGTTTCTTCTAAATTAATGATCCTCAACCTGGGGCAATGTGACCTCAGTAAGGGGTATTTTGTATTGGCACAGACACTGGAGGAGAGGGGTGTTACTACTGGCTTTTAGTGGACTGGGATCTAGAATGTTAAATATCCTGCACTAGACAGAACAATCCTGCAGCATAAAAAATGTCCTGCCCAAAATGCCAATAGCACTACACCCCCACTGAAAAATATTGCTCAGAGTAATGTGCTGTTCCTGGTTCCTAATTCTCCAATTGATACTGACAGAGAGAGTTTACTTTTCATCTCCTCCCACAGATGAAATCGTGCCATGCTCATGTGAGATCTGTAATAGTTGTAGTTCAGAAGCATGACCGGACTTCCAGTAAGTTCACCAGTAAATAAAACAATGGGGTCAGAGATCAGTGATTTTAAAATTAACCCTCAGAAGCTTCCACAAAAAGCCTCCTCTAACCTCTGCAGGGGCAAGGATTCCCAGCAGGTTACTATGCCTATAATGTGAGGGCTGGCCTAAAGGATGGCATTTAGGGATGTAAAATCAGCAAATCATGATTCTAAAACCACTATCTTTGCAATTTATTGAAGAAACATTGTAATATGCACTTGTTTTATGACAAGCATTGGCCTAGCTAGGCACTGGGTATGAGACATAATCCCTGCCTCAAGTCACCAGTAATCTGAAAGTTCCACAGATGTCATCCACATTAATTATGTATGCAACATGATACATGCTGTAACATATTATGAGGGAGCCTCCAAGGAGAGACCACCAGGAAACAATTCACTTCCGCAGAGGAAATTATAATTGAACAGTATCTTGAATGGCATATAATATTTTTTCAGACGGATAAATGAGAGAGAAAGCTATTGCAGAAATGGGACCAGCATAAGCAAATGCTGAAGGTGTGAACAGAAATGATACACGTGAAGGCTGATGTGCTTACCTGGCTGGTGGGAGGTCATATTGGAAGGACTGAAGAAATTTGAATACAGACAGGTGGATGTATTTATTCCGCCAGGGGCTTATCCTTTGAACAGGATTTTTATGAGTATCTTAGGAATATCATTTGAATTCAGGGCTCATGGAGTCCAATCTTACAACTAGAAGAAATCTCAGAAATCACCCTAGTGTTCTCTTTTCCCTATGTTTTATAGTTGAAGTAGTTAAAACCCAGAGATGTTGAATGACTTGCCCAAAGTCAGCTAGCAAATTTATGGCAGTATAAGAGCTAGAGCCTAGTCCCTCCTCTCAGTTCTCAGCTTTTTCCTGCTCTGTGCTGCATTCGGGAATTTTAGCCATCATTTGAGCATAACCCAATGTAACACACAAAGTGACTATTAAATATTCACGAAGCTCAAGTTTTCCATTGTTCAGTGTGAAGCTATACCATTGTTCCTTCGTTACAAGCAGGTGATAGATAAGACCCTGAGCTGCTTCTACATGAGAGCACTCTTCAGAAACACAGACAGACAGTACACCAACACATGAGCATGACATCCTTTGCCTGCCACACACATCCTCCCCTGCCTCATTTCAAACTGCCAGAGATTATGGAGTCACAGCCTGAACAGAAGGCATCTTAATCTCTGGTGGTTCTGTAAATAATATGCTGTTCATGCTTGCATATAAATTATCACAGTGTATTTTCTAGATGAGGGAGGCTTCAGAAAGATGAAGACGCCTGCACACAGAGCATATAAGAGATAGGATTTCAGACCCCAGAGTTTCAGCCCTCTTCGTAAGACGGTTGAATTTTTCCCTCATCTACATGCTCCTAATAATTTATCCAGGCTTATGGTCTTAAATTTCACCTTATAGCCAAGTTAATCTAGTCTCTATATATTTAGGTTTCTGAGATCAGTTATTTCTTACTTCCCTTTCTCTCTAGCCACTTTTCCTCCACGCTTCATTCAATAAGCATTTAATAGAAATCATCTAAGCTAATCCATTCAGTTGATGAGAATAGAAACTGAGATCCAGAGAGGTGAAGCCAGTTGCCCAGGTTTGCTCAGTTAAAAGCAGTATGGTGACTAGATTCCCTGACTCCCAGTCCAGTGCTTTGCCCTTCACACTAATACTGCTATTTCCCAAGGATAAATAACATGGCATTTCCCACTCTCAGGCTCCCTCACTCCTTGAACAACCCCACAGGATGGATAGAAATGACTGATTGCGTGTGCTCTGAGGCTCATTCCAGGACCTTGTCTAGAATGCCCACAACTTGTTATCCTTCATGCTGTATTCGTCCATCTATCACATTAAGAGGCTGGTTAGGGCAGAGTTTGACATACTTTCTGGTCTAGAAGATATTTATGATCAATGCCACCACTCAGGTAGTGATCACCGTAGAAAACAGTGTGCTCAGGAAGAAAGAGGGCAGAGTCCATGGCTCCTATCATTTGAGAATGAGGCAAAGTTCACCCAGAGTTTACTGTAAGTGGCAGGATATTAGATTCATAATCCCACAGACCAGGCAATTGGGCAATTAGATGGATTTAAGCAAGATTGGGAGTGGCCAAGAAAGTGAAAAAAGATAACTCCCAAACCATTTCTGCTTCAGGGGCAAGGTATTTTGCCTGGATTGATCACCACGATGCATTTCATTAGTATAGACTAATGAAAGATCACATTGATAAAAGACTTTTTTAAATCAATTGAACTAAAATTTTCCATTTATATGTAACTTCTCAGGAATCATTTTAAGACAAAACCAGATGGTATTTCAGTAAAGATTATATTGAAAAGAGAAGCAAGTAAGAGGGGAAAGAAACCCCAGAGCTAGCTTCTCAGGTAGGGCTTTGTAGGGTCACGATTGTCTCACAGGCTGATCAGGCTAATTCGGTACAGAAACTTAATTGTATCCGTTTTATCAAGAGTGATCCAGCTCTGAAGAATCTAGCCATGCTCCCCAGGTCCCAAGAGGCGGATTTGTTAGCTAGATGCCAATCTAGCCACACACAATAGAAGATGCTTCTAAGTGTGGCCCAGGCTATTTCCTCCCTAATAGTGGGATCGTGAGAAAACCAAATGAGTGGTCAAAGATAACCTGTGGGCACAACATCAGGATTAATGGAGTTGGACAGACAGTCTCATGAAATGTGCCATTCAGGCTGCAACAGAGGCAAGAGAATTCTTTCAAACTCCACCTAAGAACACTTTTCAGGTTACTAGAATAGTTGTGTTCTTCAAAAAAAGGGTCTTGTTCTCTCTGTTTCCCTAGTGGTGAAGAAACTGGCAAATTATTTTGGTAAAAGATGGATTTGTCTAGTCTCTATGCAGCCCCCATCTTCCTTAGGGTATTATTCTAGACATGTTATAATACTCAACTCAAACCCTATCTTACTTATGTCAGTGGCATCTTGTCCAAAGCCCCTTACCAAATCTTTGAACTCCTGGGCCTAATTCTCTGCTAAGGCAATGAAGATAAACCTGCAAAATCATTCTTATTATTCATGTACTTGTATAAGATCCATTACGATTAGTCTGCTTCTGAGAAAGTTGTTTAATTGTGGATGAGCTGTACAGATGGTGAGAATCACGGTCTCAGATGGCATGGCACTTGAATCTTACATTAGTGATGATCTTTTATTGGTCTCCTTTAGAGAGTTCTGGTAGATGCCACTGATTAACCACCAATAATAAATAAACCATCAGAGTGCTTGGGTTATTTCTGTAAGGGACACATCTCTTGTATTTTGTGCTAATTCTGTTTGTGTCATTTCAGAGGGCACTATGATCTTGCCTTGCTCTGAGTGCACCTGAGTCTGGTTTATCCTTGTCAGTAATCTCCATGTGTGGACCCTGACATTTGAAACTGAATCTGTTAGTCACTCTCACTACAGAAAACAGTCATGTGGCGACTATGACTCATCTACAAAACGCTGAAGGAATAGACTCCCAAGAGGTTTTTTTTAAAATCATGCAACATTGCTACCTCTAAAAGAGGCCAAACAACCATTTTGACTATTTTTATTTTCCCCTGGAGCTGACTGGTTATCCTGATACTGAGTAGGAACAAACTACACAGACAGTTTGGGATTCGTTTTAGATTCTGTCCTAGTCACAAAGACTTTTGACACACTTTCTATTCCAGCATCACAATGCAGAGGAAGAAAATATCTGAATGAGTAGAGACTGTCGTGCCAGAAATAAATTCCTAATATAGACAACTGAAATATGCCAGTAGAGAATTTAACTATCAAAACAGAAACAAGAATTCCTTGTTTCAATACTGTCTTAGTGAATAGCCTCTGTTCTTCCTTTCTGCCCCCAAGTCTATTTCAACCTACAGTTATAAATAAATATTCTGATCCCATTACAACACATTAAGAATCTAGAGAAAACTTGTCATTTGAGTACTATGAGATCATCTCTTTACACATATGATTCCAATATAGCAACTTATTGAGTGCTCTTCTTAAAGTCAAGAATAATTAGACAACTATAATGTAATACTTATAATAATAGTAGCAATCACATTTACTCATTTAATCATATCAAGTCAATATTATTATCCTCATTTTACAGATGAGGATTATAAAATTTGAATGACTTGCCCAAGTTCTCACAGCCAGTGAAGGTTAGAGTCAAGATTCAAAGACCATGCCATCTGACACCATGATCCTCACCATCTATACAGCCCATCTGCAATTTAAAAATTCTCTCAGAAGCTGATCAATCCTAATGGATCTTATACAAGTGCATGGATAATAAGAGAGTTACTTTGCAGGTCTATCTTCATTGCCTTAGCAGAAAATTAGGCCCAGGAGTTCAAAGATTTGGTATGGGACTTTGGACAAGTCCTACTTTTTCTTTCTTTCTTTCTTTCTTTCTTTCTTTTTTTTTTTTTTTTTTTTCTTTTGTGACAGAGTCTCCCTCTATTGCCCAGGCTGAAGTGCAGTGGCGCAATCTCAGCTCACTGCAACCTCCACCTCCCAAGTTCAAGAGATTCTCCTGCCTCAGCCTCCCGAGTTGCTGGGACTACAGGCATGCACCATCATGATCAGCTAGTTTTTTGTGTTTTTGGTAGAGATGGGGTTTCACCATATTGGCCAGGCTGATCTCGAACCCATGACCTTGTGATCCACCCACTTCAGCCTCCCAAAGTGCTGGGATTACAGGCGTGAGCCACAGGGCCCGGCCAAGTCTTACTTTTTCTAGGACTGTCACTACATCTAAGAAAGAAATAGTACCTTTTTATTCATTTAGTTATTCATTAAATCATTCAACAAATATACTAAAAACTGAAGCTATAATGGGAGAAAACCAGACCAGGAAGCATTAACAAAGATAGGAACCATTGTCTTGAGTATAGTTGCTAAAATAAAAACAATATTGTTGCTAAAATAAAAACAATATGAAGTCCCAATTGACTCAGGTATGTGGAAGATTATGTTCAAGATTTGTTGTTTTGGTTTAGTTTTCTTCATCAGTGAAGTGATTTGAATTGTCTCATGTAACTGTCACAAGGAAACACAATTACAGGCCCTAATGGCCAACATAATATAACTTACTGCTTACAAAAACAAAGGCCTAGATCCTCAAGGCTCCTGTGAGTGGTTTGTGAAAGACAGATTTACCCTAAACTATCAGCAATACACACTACATCTCTAGATTTAAATTAGTATTCTAGAAGTTCAAGATGTATCTACATGTGCCAGGAACTCATTTCTTTCAGTGAAGGCTCAGATTGTTTGATTATCCCAAAGCAAGAGCACAGGCATAGCACAGAGAAACTAATAAGCTGTAACGGGAGAACTGATGGCAGAAGGGATATTTATTAAGCAAAACAGAATGGGGGTTTTGAAAGGAAGGCAAGTAATTTGAAAGGCCATTTTGTTTAGTTTTAGAGAGTACTAAAGTTTAATCTGGATGATGGACTGGAGTATATTAAGGAAATGTTGAGTGAGAGAATGAAAAAGAAAATTAAGTCAACAATAAAAGAAGGGGTGAAGAATAAAAAAATCACCTGTGGGTACAATGCACACTATTTGGGTGATGGGTGCACTAAAAGCCCAGACCTCACCACTACACAATTTATCCATGTAACCAAAACCACTTGTACTCCTAAAGCTATTGTTGGGGGTGGGGGTTGGAAAAAAAGCATGGGAAAAAGAGAAAAGAAATTACATTCATTTTTAGATACTTTTTATCCTAGGGAAAGTTAGGATAGAAGGCCTGGGGGCATCTGCTGAGCAGTACAAAGTGAAAATGCATCTCATTCCCCACAATGAAAGACTTTACCAGTGTCCGGGCTTGGGAGTGAGAAGTACAGATAAACAAATAGTTGCCTCTTTCTCAGTTTTGAATCATTCTATTTGTTTCCAATTTTCAGAAATCACTTACCAGAGATATCATCATTAAGCCATTAACTAATGGATCCCAACCACACCAAGCCTAGAGGCCGAGTTTGGACTCTTTTTTTTTTTTTTTTTTTTTTTTGAGACCGTGCCTCACTCTGTTGCCCAGGCTCAAGTACAGTGCTGTAATTATGGCTTACTGCAACCTTGACCTAGCGGGGCTCAACTGATCCTCCCACCTCCGGAGTAGCTGGAACTACAGGCATGCGCCACCACACCTGGCTAATTTTTGTGGGGTATTTTTGTTTTTTGTTTTTGTAAAGACAGGGTTTTGTCATGTTGCCTAGGCTGATCTCGAACTCTTAGGCTCAAGCAGTCATCTGCCTTGGCCTCCCAACGTGCTGGCATGAGCCACTGCGTCTGGCCTACTATTTGGACTTTTAAGGTGATTTTCCCCTCTTTAGGCAAAGAACATCAAGCCTTTCCTAGCATAAGACCAAAAACAAACCAAAAAATCAAGAGGAGATCAGTCATTAGAAAATAAAATAAATTTACCAGCTTCATCTCAGCTTGAAATCTCAGCTTGAATGCAAGGGCCAATTTCTAAGTTTAAAAGTAGGATAATATCAGTTGTCAATGAATTTTTAAGGTGTAACTTGTAGCATGACTGCATCATATCTCTCAGGGTGGTCTATTTCACCTTTCTTTAAATGTTAAAGCAAAAGTCTTGGCTTTGGGGTTTGTTTTGTTTCATTTCTCTTTTTTTTTTTTTTTTTAACTGAACTATAAGGTGATCCTCACCAGAATTTGTTTTGGGCTCCGCTTCTTGCAGTTTTTTAGAGAAGCATTTTATGACAAGCTCGGTGGCTGTAGGATGAGTGAAACTCATCTCTCCCAGACCTTGACTGCTGAAGTAAGGAGATTAGACTTTAAGCCACAGGCGGTGGGAGCCACCAAAGGTGGTTGTGACCGGGACAGCGATGGAAGGTTCTGACAACAGTGAGTGGGATGGATGCGACAGGAGAGAAGCAAGAGACAGAGGAGAAAAGCTGGAAATAGAAAGTCAATTCAGGAGACTGAACTGAAAATTGTGCAAGAAAAAGAACATTTCTTTGCTGTAGAATCAGGGTCCATTTTTGCTATTTGTTGGCTAATGTTTAACGATGTCACTGAAATCTTGTTTGAGAACTTAGCTCCAGCTTCAAACACTAAGGAGAAAGATGACCTCTCCTCTCCTTAGTTCTTCACCTGACTCCAATCGCCCCCCCTTTTATTCTCAGCTGGAAGGACTCCTCCACTTCCGGTAAAAGGGTTGGCAGAAATGAGCAGAGGTACAGAGAGGAAGAAAAACCAGATGAGCTTTGCATGCTTGGAACCAAAACAATGTCGAGGAAGCAAGCACCCAGAGGGGTGGAGCTGGGCGGTGGTTTCAGCACAGCCCTCCCTCACTGTGTTAGCCTCACCTCACACAGGTCCCTTTGCTTCTCTGGGCCTGAAATTCCTCTTCTGTAAAACAGAAGCGCAACCATAGATGATTGCCATGGCTCCTTCAGGCTGGAAAATTTATAATAGCAGCAGCATATTATTAATTTAAAGATGCATTACATGAATCATATTCAATTCAATCCAATTCCAGTATGAACCACTCCACAAAATGCCAAAGCTCCTAAGGGCAACTTTTCTCACTTTATTTTTCTACCTTCATTTCTTGCTTTTTTCCATTACTCTTCTGGTGCAGTATTTTTCCCCTTTTCCACTTGTTTCTTCATTTTCTAGTAATAGCAGGGAAGGGGTCATTCAATAGGACAAGAAGCTGAGATCATCTGTTTATCCACAGGACAAGGAGGAACCAAGGCCCAGCCAGCCAGCTCTTTCCCACACTGTTCTGCTGGTGACCCTCAACCCTACACCAGCAAGAAGAGGAAGTCAAGCTCAGCCTCCCTCTGACATTTTTTTCACTCCTTTCTTCACCAAGCTGCAGGGTTCCGGATGTTTAGACAACTCTGCTCCTCACTGTCTACAGACCTATCAAGGTAGCTGTTGTCACTCCCTGTTCCTAGGAAAAGTATCACAGAGGGAGACAATTTGCACAACTCTTGTTCTAGCTTAGCTTGAAAATAACCACCATGGACACATGCACATGAACACATGCAGCCCCCAGCCTTTTATCTGCAACTGCCTCTATTTAACTATAGCCTGCTCAAATCCAGCAGCTCAGTAGAACCATGGCAGCCCCACTCCCAAGGAGAGGACTAGACCCTGACTAGTCACTTATTTCTTAGTTCCCTTAGCTACTACTGCAGTTAACCATCACCTCCTTGCATTGCTCATCTCAGTTAGCGAAGAGCCCAGGTAGGGTCTCCTCTACTATGCTACCCTACTCTACCCCACCCCTGCCAGGCCAGGAATTTCTACTTACTGCTTGTAGGTCTCACCTCCTATGCCAACTTGGTTCTCTTTCTTGTGAAACAACTGAAGTTGCCTTGAAATAGTAAGGGCAGAGCACAGAATCTATTTATCCTGGTCTTCAGAGCCTAAAGAGACTAGAGATTTCCTTCTAACAATCAAGGTTTCCATAGCAAGAACCAGATTATTGAATTTCTAGAAGTCCTAAAACAAAACAAAACAAAACAAAAACCCACTCACTTCTCAAAATAGGCCTACAGGGCCTGAATCCACATAAAGCCCAAAGCAGGAAAGACAGGAAAGACTTAGTTGCCAAACAAGTGCTATAGAAAGTGCAAGTTACATTAAAATTAGAGGTAGCAGTTGGTCCACCCCCATCACCTAGAGTACTGACAACACTTTGCTTTTTAATTAGTATGCACCAGGCATTTCATATACATTAACACAAATTACGGCAACAATCCTACAAGGTGGACATTATCCTCATTTTTTAGATGAAGAAACCAGTGCTTAGAAAGAATATACACTTGTAACAGGTAGGGCAAGGACTGTAACACAGATTCGTCTGGCTTCAGAGACTAGAGGCTTTGTAGAAAGCTACCTTGCCTCTGCAAAAGAATAAACTGCTAAAACATAAACTTCATGAAATAAAACCAAAATCAGTGAACTGGAGGGAGACCCCTGTGTCCTGGGACTACTGCCTCTAACTAGCAGCATGACCCTGGGCACATCTTTTGGGTTTCAGTTTCTTTGTCTATGAAATGAGAGTGTCAGATCCAATTATTTCTTCCAGCTCCAGAACTGGAGAGTGTGCGTTCTAGTCCCTGCATGCCTCCTCAGCGAGCAAGGGACCAGCAGCTACAATCTAACCTCAGCACAACAGATCTCTAACAACAGGAAGTGCCTCTGCAGAGCCTCTGGAAATGATTCAGAATTATTTTCTGTTCTCCAGTGAGAACCTATAATTTCTATGACGCAATTCCCACTGGTCAGGGCTGGCTTAAGTAACATTCACTGCTGCTTATTACTCCGCCACTCCACGACACTCTGACGACACTGGAGAGAGGATCTGTGCTCCATACTTGTCACACATGGGTTTAAAGGGGTAGTGACTCAAAAGTGAAATGGGGTGAAAATATAAATATTACACACCCACACATAGCTCTTATATGAAAATCCATCACTAGAACATAATAGTAATGATGGAATTATTTACTGAAAAGGATTCATTATTTAATAAAAGAAATCACCAGGATCCCTATCAGTAGTGTGTTCACAGCTTATCAAAGGCTGAATGTGGTGGAGAGATAAATACCAAATCTAATGTACTATGAATCAAAGCTAACCAAATGCAGATGAAAACTGAAGAGGGTGCATGTATTATTTAATGTGAAAACGGGATACTGTGTTTGCAAAAGTTTGCTTTACACACAACCTTTAAGACCAGTGTTTGTTGGACCGGGAGCGGTGGCTCACGCCTGTAATCCCAGCACTTTGGAAGGCTGAGATGGGTGGATCACCTGAGATCAGGAGTTTGAGACTAGGCTGACCAACATGGTGAAACCCCATCTCTACCAAAAAACACAAAAATTAGCCGGGCATGGTGGCTGGTGCCTGTAATCCCAGCTACTTGGGAGGCTGAGGCACAAGAATTGCTTGAATCCAGGAGGCAGAAGTTGCAGTGAGCCGAGATTGCACCATTACGCTCCAGCCTGGGCGACAGAACAAGACTCCATCTCAAAAACAAAAACAAAAACAAAAACAGTGTTTGTTGAACTGATGTGAGTGCATCTTTCTTGCAGCAGGAGGCCCAGCAATATAAATCTTTGCAAATGGGCGGGGTGCACACCAGTAAGAGAGGGAGAGGAAGGTGAAGGCGAGATATGAGAGAGCAGATGTATGCCTACAAAGGCATCATGGTGGCAAATGTTATATTGAATTTTTTTAAATGGAAGGGTGTTAATAGAAGAGAGAATGAGATGCAATTATTCAAGTTAAACGACCAAAAAGAAGCTTCATCTAAACCATCTAGAATATCAATAGGGTTCCTTTGGTCAGCACATTAACCATTAATGGGAGTTTTACATGTGAATAATATTTCTTGGCCAAGCACAGTGGTGCACACCTGTAATCCCAGCACTTTGGGAAGACCAGGCGGTCAGTTGACTTGAGGCCAGAAGTTTGAGACCAGCCTGGCCAACATGGCAAAATCCCATCTGTACTAAAAATACAAAACTTAGCCAGGTGTGGTGGTGTGCGCCTGTAATACTAGTTACTCAGGAGGCTGACTCATGAGACTTGCTTAAACTCAGGAGGCAGAGGTCACTGTGAGCTGAGATCGTGCCACTGAACTCCAGCCTGGGCGACAGAGAAAGGCTCTGTCTCAAAAAAAAAAAAAGGAATAATAATAATAATGTTTCTTGTAGCAAGACTGCAGCTAAACAATGACAGAAGCATTGGGAAATCTCATTGCTGCCTCTGTGGTTTACTATCCTGATTTATATTTTTTTAATTTTTTATTTCTATAGGTTTTGGGGGAACAGGTGGTATGAGTACATGAGTAAGTTCTTTAGTGGTGATTTATGAGATTTTGTTGCACCCATCACCCAAGCAAAATACACTGAACCCAATTTGTAGTCTTTTATCCCTCACCCCCGTCCCACCCTCCCCACTGAGTCCCCCAAGTCCATGGAATCATTTTTATGCCTTTGCATCCCCATAGCTTAGGTCCCACTTATGAGTGAGAATTTATGATGTTTCATTTTCCATTCCTGAGTTACTTCACTTAGAATAATAGTCTCCAATCCCATCCAGTTTGCTGCGAATGCCATGAATTCATTCTTCTTTATGGTTGAGTAGTATTCCAGTGTATATATATACCACAGTTTCTTTATCCACTTGTTGATTGATGGGTATTTGGGCTGATTCCACATTTCTGCAATTGGCGAATTGTGCTGCTCTAGATATGCGTGTGCAAGTATCTGTTTCCTGTAATGACTTTTCTTCCTCTGGGTAGATACCCAGTAGTGGATTGCTGGATCAAACGGTAGATCTACTTTTAGTTTTTTAAGGAATCTCCACACTGTTTTCCATGGTGGCTGTACTAGGTTACATTTCTACCAGCAGTGTAAAAGTGTTTCCTTTTCACCACATCCATGCCAACTTCTATTATATTTTTATTTTTTGATTATGGCCATTCTTGCAGGAGTGAGGTGGTATCACATTGTGGTTTTATTTGTATTTCCCTGATCATTAGTGATGTTGAGCATTTTATCGTATGTCTGTTGGCCATTTGTATATCTTTTTTTGAGAATTTTCTATTCATGTCTTTAGTCCACTTTTTGAAGGGATAATTTGTTTTTTTCTTGCTAATTTGTTTGAGTTTGTTGTAGATTCTGGATATTAGTCCTTTGCCAGATGTATAGATTGTGAAGATTTTCTCCCACTCTGTGGGTTGTCTGTTTACTCGGCGGTCATGTCCTGTTCTACAAACAACACATGATCAACAATACCCCATGGGTAGCCTTTTAAAGTTTTTACCACTTTTCCATGTAGCATTTTTCATTTAATCCTTGTCATAACCCTGTGGGGTAAGCAGAGCAGATATTCTAGCCTCATTTGTAGACAAAGAAACTGAGGCTCCAAAAGGTAGAATGATATGTCTAAAGACACACAATTTGTCCACAACAGATTAGTCTGGACTTGTAGCTACTAATCCAGTACTCTCTTCATGACACCCCAATAGACCTGAGGCTTAAGGCACCACCAACCAAAGCAATTTAAGTGGAAAACTGCACAATATTTCGTACGAAGGTACACACACAGCAATTACCCAGGCTGAGGAGTCTGTGGATCAATTAAAAAATATTTGTTGCAAGAAGCTTGCTAGGTTCAATATAGAACCCTGAAAAAGACTGAAACATGAGCCATGTCCTCAGGGGGCTGACAGCTCTGGGTGGAGCCTAGACTGTGAAGGGACTTCAGGCCACAAAATGCATTATCAGAAGTAGTAGTCATACCAGTTTAGAACCAGAGAATGAGGAGAGGAAAGAGTCAGAAGGAAGAAGTGGAGGCAGGTTGCTCCCAATCAGGGTGAGGGGAAGAATGAGTTACAAGACCCTGGAAAGGGTACTAATGTGGGGAAGGAGGAGTGTCTTTTCTTTTCTGCTATGTGTTATTGTAAGTTCCAGACATGTGGTGAAAGTGGTTATATATGTGACCACAGCAATGCAATTCATAGGCTGAAAATAAGTCAAAGATTAATTGGAGATAATTTTTCATTGGAAATGAAAAACACTGTCCAACTATGCTCAGGATTTTCTTCTGTTATTGAGAAGAGTTGCAAATGCTGGGCCACATTTTGTTCTCACTGTTGTTTTCCATGAAACAAAATCTTGGTCCACTACGTACAGATTATGAGGGGGTCTATAGAGAGGCAATGTTTATTTTTTATGCACATCCTTGCTAGCGCCTAATGTTATCAAACTTTAAAATTGCTGCTTAAATAATAAGTCTGAAGTAGCTTCAAATGGGTTTAATCTGTATCTCTCTGATGACTCATGAGGCCTTTTCATGTGTTTTTTGGCCATATGGACTTCCTTTTCTGTGAATTGCTTGCTCGTAGCCATTCCCCTTTTTCTGCCATATTGTTTGCTTTTTTTCTTAAAAATCTGTAGGAATTTTTAAATACATATTATTTATACTAATCTTTTGTTCATTATATGCTTTGAATATTATTCTCTAGGTCTCTGGCTTTTCTTTCTTTCTCTCCTCCCCCTACCTTTTAAGTTCAGTTTATTATGGTGTCAAGATTTACACTAATACACTTACCACTCTGCTAACAGAATTCTAAACTTAAGAAAAGCAATTTTTCTTTTGTTGAAGGTAGGTTTTCAGAAACTTAAATTTAAAATGATGGAATTACTTGAGCAATAGACCTCCTGTGCTGTTTCTCTCCACCCCTGAAAGCTAATGTCAGGTCTGCTTCAAAAGGGAATTTAACTGGGATTATGCTTTAAGTCACTCATTTTTTAGAAAATTATTGATGAGAAAAAATTTACCAAAAATAAAAGAGCTATGGGATTTTCTTTATTCAATAATGCTGTGTCCTTCCAAAAACATTTGGTGAAGACAACCAGGCTAGAGAGGTGGCAAAGCCTATCCAGTCCTCCTCTCCTGCGAAAGCCCAGTGGACAGAAAGTGTTTGGTTTTATTTAGTTGCTAATTACACATTGTGTGAGACTGGGGTCCCACTTACTGAAGCCAACCGCAGTGTAACTTCCCAGATTCAAGAGAAAGTGAAAGATAAAAAAGAGGGAGAGGAAAAGAGAGTGACAGGTAAACTGTATTATGTCACTTGAGTCTATTGGGTTATTTTTTAATCCAAGTATCAGAATTAATAACTTTAAAAGAAAAACTATGGCATTTAATTAGAACGTGGATTAATCAACATCTTTTTCTTGAATAATGCAAACTAATGAGTGTTCAAGGGTGAAAATAAATTTGCCAGAGAAAAAGAAACTGAACAAAAAATCACATTGTGACTGTCACATCTCTTATATAAAAATATTTTCAAACTAATACAATAGAAGTGTGTTAAAGTGATGTTATGGATCTTTCTCCCACTTAATAAATTTTCTCTATAATGATAGTCAATTATTATTTTATAGTAACAATACCTTTAAGGAAAACAGGTAGCATTATATTTCTGAAATCAATTAGCTCTTCTGATTGAGAGAAATATCTTTTCTGATATTTAGAAGACAATCACTTAATAAATCAATTTTAACTTAATAACAATTCACCTTTCTGAAACAGAAGAAAATTACATTTTATATTTTGTCCCCTGAAAACAATCTAAAAGTTGACACGACCCTTTGAAAACACAAGTGTGCTGTTTAACTTGTCCTCCATCAGTTTAATACTGGCGGCAATTGACAGGAACATATTAAGTAATAATTTTGTGGGGAAAAAGTTTGGAAAGCCCTGTCTGGTATTGCAGGTTTTGTGAAGCAGATTTTCATGCAGTTGGATTCCTACATAAACCTCCCAACACAGCACTTGGCCAGGCGGTTACCTGCATGAAAATCAACAGCTCACATTTCTTCAGTTAAGCAGGCTCACACACAAGGAAAACGATTGATATCAGGACTCGGCATTATTATAACAGGAAGGAATGACCACCTCTTCTGCTTAGGTGTAAGCAGAAGCTTAAACAAGCCATTTTTATACTATAATCTTACATTTGTAGTGAGCAAAAGAGCCCAGTCATTGAAATCCAGCTTTGTAATTCTCCATTCAGAATGACATTGTAGGAAAAACATCTTGTTTCATGCTGTCATTTGACATTTTTCATATGAAGTAGGTGTGTTTTGTATTTGAATTTCAGCTGCACAGTCTTATTACTGAGCTACTCACATCTATCATGGTAATCTGAAAATAAAACTGACTATTTTCCCAGATACCTTGGTGTACAAAGCACAGCAAGTCAGAAGTAGAATGGAGATTTTGAACTTGAGAAGTGTACACCTGAAAGGGAGTTTAAGTAGTTAACCCCTTCTACTCTGCCCTTTTATTTTCTAAACTGAGAATACCAAGGTTCAGAGCAGTCCTGCCTAAAACGGGCCGTTGCGGTGATCCATTGACTTTATTTGTTTGTTTATTTCATTTTTTGAAAGGAAGTCTCAGTCTGTCACCCAGGCTGCAGTGCAGTGGCACAATCTCAGCTCACTGCAACCTCCTCCTCCCGGAGAATGTTCAACAGGAGAATGTTCAAGCGATTCTCCTGTCTCAGCCTCCCGAATAGCTGGGATTACAGGTGTGCACCACCACACCTGGCTAATTTTTGCATTTTTAGTAAAGATGGGGTTTCGCCACATTGGCCAGGCTGGTCTTGAACTCCTGACCTGAAGTGATCCACCCACCTCGGCTTCCCAAAGTGCTGGGATTACAAGCATGAGCCACCGTGCCCAGCCTCCACTGACTTTAACCAAAACACATGGAAGTACTGGGATGTCCTAGGGAAATCTCTGTATCTCAGACAGACTTTTTGCCCCCAGCGTGTAGTGTAACCCAATTTCCCCTTTGATAATCAGGACCAATTGGCCTAAATACAGTAACTCCCTTTCTACCTCTTTCCTTGCCTTTTAATTCGGAGGCATAAGTCTTGCTCAAGATCACTAAACTATTCAGTGGGAAACAGAACTAGAATTCAGGGTCCTTGCCTCTGAATAATAATAAACACTATTTACAAACGCTTACTATATACCCTGCATCTTCCAAGTACATTCCAAAAAGCATCTCCTTGAATCTTTACAATAATACTTTTGGGGAAGATACTATTATTATCCCCATTTTACAAAAGGAAAAAAATGAAACCAAGATGTGGAGAGCTCAAGTAACAAGATCGCACAGCTGCTCAGTGAAAGAGCTGGGATTTGAACCAAGGTTTGGATGCCAGGTCTCCACTCTTATACACTAGGTCATACTGCTTCCTTCCGGTCAGTCCACATCTTCCAATTCAATGATATTTTCACTTCATAAGCTAAAAGCAACTGAATATGAGATCCCTGAGGGCAGGAACATCTTCCCTTCTATCTCCTGCTCTGGCACAGCACCTGACACAGAATCAGTATTTATTAAGAGTTTTATCAATGGAATTGAACGTCTCTAGGTAACAAAATTGGACGACTCCAACTTCCCACCTTGCTTTCTGGAGACCAGGCTCAGCTGGGCAACAGAACTGCCCATCGCTGTGAGGTTTCTGGAAAAAAATGGGCTCCACATTCCAAAGGATAGCCTTACCAGTGGATCCCCGTAACACATCCTGTTAGAAAGTCCTGGATGGCCTATACCCAATAAGACCAACCAATTTATGCAAAAATAAATAAATCAACAAGGCAGGAAGCTACCACAGAATACACTCAGTAGGAGAACTGTGCTTCATAACCCACCTGGAAGCCATGGGAAAGAACCGACTCTGAGAACTCTGATCTGCCCTCTGACTGATTAGGACTGAGAAATGGGTGCAAGAGAAAGGAATTCTTTGAGCAGCCAAAAAAAGCCTCATGAGCACCACTTTTTTAAAGATACTTCCATTCATTCATTTATTATTACTTTTGTCACAAACGTGATGAAAGTGAGGCAGAGCCTGATGGGCCATATATTAGTAAGAATAATGTAGATCTTGAAATAATTCACATGAAAAAAAACAATGAAGTGGCTCCCTTCAGTGTGTCTATGTCTGTCTATGGTAGGCAAAAATCAATACCTAGTTACTCTAGATTTTCTGAGGAATGCCTAAATAGGGCCTGTGTTGAGATTCTGCTAATAAAATATGCATGCAGAAAACAGGCTTTTACAGCAACTCAATGTTCTCTGTGCTGATGTTGAAAAAAGTGTCAGTGCCCTCCTCAAAGAATAACCCTGCATATCCAACATTTTTGTTGTCATCCAGGCCACATAAGGCCTAAGTGATTTACTGAGATATACCTTACAATAACAGCTGCGACCATTGAAACCCTACTGTTACAAGGAGCCCTACATATATCATCTCATTTAGTCTTCCCACCAAATCTGCAAAGTAGACATGATTAATGGTATTTACAGAAGATCTGAAATTTAGAAAGGCTAAGGTACTTACCCAAGTTTGCACAGAGGAAATTAAAGCCAAAGCTAAAGCCAAAGACTTCCCACTTCGCCATATTGCCTCTGGACAGTGAGACCCCAGTCCCTATCCAGGTTGCAGGCCATTCTAAGCCCCACAGAAAATGAGTTCGCAATATAAGAAATGGGCTGTGATCACAACTATTTACGAGTATCATATCTTAGATACATGTTAGCTAAGGTCTGAAAGTACAAAAAACATAGCATCTCTTTGCAAAAAGGTGATATAATTCAACACCTTCATTTTACCAAAGAAGAAACTAAAGCCCAGGGAGGTAAACCATACTTTAGCACAACCAACATTGTGATACACCCACTATGGGCAGAATTTTGTGCCAGTTTGCACATTTAGTAGGGGAGATAAAGAAACTGTGCCAATTATTAAAGCAATGAGCAGAAGAGTTGTAAGGCACCATCTCCTTCTAGGAATCTCTTCTAAGCAAACATCAAAGATGTTGTCAGATTTATATGCAAACAAGTTCACTGTAGTATTATTTATAATAGTAAAAATTTGATAGAAAACTAAATGTCTAACAACACCAACATAGATAATTATATCAATTATGTCACTAAAGTCATGTGCTGTGTAATGACGTTTGAGTCAACAAACTACATATACAACACCATGGTCCCGTGAGATTATAATGCTATATTTTTACTATAACTTTTCTACATTTAGATACAAAAATACCACTCTGTTCTCATTGCCTCCAGTATTCAGTACAGTCACATGCTATACAGGTCTGTAGCCTAGGAGCAACAGGTAGTACCATGTAGCCTAGGTGTATAGTAGGCTGTGCCATCTGGGTTTGTGTGAGTACATTCTATGATGCTTGCACAATGATGAAATTGCCCAAGGAAGTCTTTCTCAAGCATAGCTCCATCATTAAGTAATGCATGACTGGATATAGTGAAACACTGAACAAGCATTCAGATCACATTTTATAAGAATATTTTAATCATCTGAACAAATGTTCTTAATATAATAAGTGAAAACAGCAGGATACAATATGGTATATACAGTTTGAACATAATTTCAGACCATTTTCAACCAAAATGTTAACAGTGGCCAATTCTAGGCAGTGGAATATGGTGATTATTATTTTCTTCTTCATGCTCCTTGTATTTTCCAAATTGTCCACAATGAGCTGTATAACTTTCATAATGAGCCAAACAAGCAATTTTTTTTTTTTTTTTTTTTTTTTTTGAGACAAAGTCTCGCTCTGTCGCCCAGGCTGAAGTGCAGTGGTGCGATCTCAGCTCACTGCAACCTCCGCTTCCCAGGTTCAAACAATTCTCCTGCCTCAGCCTCTCAAATAACTGGGATTACAGATGTGCACCACCATGACCGGCTAATTTTTTGTATTTTTAGTAGAGACAGGGTTTCACCATGCTGGCCAGGCTTTTCTCAAACTCCTGACCTCGTGATCCGTTCACCTCAGCTTCCCAAAGTGCTGGGATTACAGGTGTGAGCCACTACGCCCGTCCCATAAGCAATATTTTTTTAAAAGTGCTTGGCAACCTCTTCATAGATTACTTTCCACTGGCGCCATCTTCAAGTAAGGGGCTGTAAGTAAGGAAAAATAGATGAGGGCAAATAACCTAAGGACATAAACTTCATTCTTTTTGCATCAGGGCGTTGTTGAAGGCTCCTGAGCAAAGAGATAATAGCCACAGTTGGGCTTTCGGAGGAACCTCTGCTGTGGAGCAGAGAATGGGGAGGAAGGGACTGAAAGCAGACGCCAATCAGGCTGTGACTGCAGTGGTCAGGGCAGCTGGTAGCTCATGAAGGCTGCAGCAGGTGAATGCTGTGGAGAGAGAGAAAGGGACTGTGTCAGAGACATCACAAAGGCCTAGTGCTGGCTGTTTGTGGAGATGAGGGAGAAGCCACCCAGCTGGGAAAAGGAAATGCTGAACGTCAGTTACAGTGCAATTTCGACATGGCCCCTGGGACTTTGTACTGAATAAATGAAACATAGGCATGGAAGACAAAATGTGAATTAATAAACCTCCTACAAGAACTATTTCTCCTTAGCTTAACAAGCCAGGAGCTGCCATCTGACTCATGGTTAATTTCATTCTGGTCATTCTGAATTGCATTACTGACATCATGGCTGTGCAGTGGAAGATGTAATAGAATCAATACTCTAATCACTCCTAGCCATGCCCAGCATGGTTCCCAGACAGAAAAGAAGAGCTGGCAAATGTCTCAACATTTATTATTTTCCTCCTCTTCTTGCTCTTGCCCATTTTTTTTTTCTTTTTTAGCTCTGCAATTTGCAGTTTTCCCTAACAGCTAACTATCAGAGTCACACCAAGGAGGTCTTAAAAATATGGAGAGAAACAAAGCTACTGGAAATATACACACTGATATATTCATAGTGACATCTGTAGGCAGTGGAATTCATGGCAATGGGTATTGCTTCTTTCTATTTAGCCATGTTTCTCAAGACTTTTCCAATTAATATGTATTAATTTTGGAAAGAGGAGAAAAGGTAATGTTAAAATGTCAAATCATGCAAACAAAAAAAAAAAAAGAGTTTTTTAACAGTGGCTGGGGCACCAGAGCTGCAATGGGAGAACTGGTGTTTATGGTTGACTCCAGTGCCAATGTTGGCAAGCAAGTTGTTTAAACATAGCAGCTGCAATTCAGACAAACCTATTCTCCCACCTATTCTCATTTCAGAGGCCCCTGCACTATGGCTCCTTTTAGGTCCTAGGGCTTCTTCATCTGTTCATAGCCTCAGCTCATCCTCCCAGACATTTCCACCATCCTTGAACATCTCACATAGGATATTTGAGTTTTAAATTGCCTCTTTCCTTATGGACAAAAAAGTTTTGCCCCATTAAAGAATTCCTGCTATTTGGCAGGCTTTCTATTGTTGCAATGATGACAATGATGATGATGATGATGATGATGATGATGATGATGATGATAATGTTACTGTTTTGAACTGGGAGTTTCCCTTACTCCCTAAAATTACACATACAGATTGCCTATCATCTCAGATAAGGGCATATGTAGTATATAAACAAATGGCAATACATCTTTATAAGCTGCAAGACTAATCAATGTCTCAGGAGAACCAGAACAGTTACTTTCCTAAGGTGTAAGAACATATGGCAATACTGAAGATTCGCTCTTTCAACCAAAATTTACTGACCTGAATGATATGCTAGGCACTGTGCTTGGGACTGAGGTAGAGCCAGGGATGCCAAGGTGAACAAGACAGGGCACTTACAGTCAGTGGCAGAAAGAGAATCCAGCTCTTGCATTTCAGAATGATAAATGCCAGAATGAAACTCCCCAAAAGGCACTTTGGGGAGCTCAAGGCAGGGCACAACTAGGTGAAGAGAAGAACAGCAAGGCTTTCATAGGAGCTGATGCAGCTAGTTCCAAAAGAGGAATGTGATTTTCAAAGAGCTGTAGGTATACCTGGTAGAGGGGTAGTGCATGTGGAGATCAATAATCTCACAGCCATAGGCTAGGTGGCATGCAGGAAAAGGATTTGGAAGGTGATCAAACTGATAAGTCATGTTGAGAAGTTTGAACTTCATATTACAGACCATAAAGAGTCATCGAAATCTTTCAAACAAGGAATAACCTAGACAGATTCCTATTTTAACCATGTGGGACATGGGCTAGAAAAGGCAGAGAAGAAAATAGGCAAAAGGATGCAGAAGATAACTTTAGAAAAGAAGCTCTCAATGGGAGTGGTATTGCCTCCTAAGCAATGTTCTAGAAATATATGAGATGTCTTGACTATCAAAACAGTTGGGGGACACAGTGTCATTTAGTTGTCAGAGGCTAATAATGTTAGATGTACTGCAATGGGCAGCGCAGTCACATATGAGGAAGAATTCACTTTCAAATATACCACCAGACAATCATACAGGTCAAAAACCTGTTAATAATGATCTCAGCAGCCCAGAACATAATTCCATTTTGCATATAAACATAAAGTACTATGTATAAATTTTATATGTGCTATAAAGATTGATATATAGATCAACGGAATAAAATTAAGAGTCCACAAATACATCCTTACATTGTTGGGCAACTGATCTCAATGCCCAACAATGTGAGGGTGTATTTCTGGACTCTTAATTTTATTTTATTTTCAATTTTATTAAATTTATGAATGTAAGAGTGTATTTCTAGATTCTCATTTTTCCTGTTGAATTGTCTTGACACTAAGACACTAAATTGTCTTGACACCAAGACAATTCAGTAGGGAAAAGATCGGTATTTTCAACAAATGGTGCTGAGTCTACTAGATACACACATGCAAAAGAATGAAGGTGGGCTGGGCGCGGTGGCTCATGCCTGTAATCCCAGCACTTTGGGAGGCAGAGGCAGGCGGATCACGAGGTCAGAAGATCGAGACCACGGTGAAATCTCGTCTCAACTGAAAACCCTGTCTCTACTAAAAATACAAAAAATTAGCCGGGCGCAGTGGCGGGTGCTTGTAGTCCCAGCTACTCGGGAGGCTGAGGCAAGAGAATGGCATGAACCTGGGAGGCAGAGCTTGCAGTGAGCCGAGATTGCGCCGCTGCCCTCCAGCCTAGGAGACAGAGCAAGACACCGTCTCAAAAAAAAAAAAAAAAGAATGAAGGTGGACCCTTACCTCTTTCTTCAGTCGTTATTCAAAAATTAACTTAGAATGGATTAAAGACCAAAATGTAAGAGCTGAAACAATAAAATTCTTGGAAGAAAATATAGTCAGAAATCTTTGTAATTTTGGATTAGGCAATACATTTTTTAGATATGATATCAAAAGCATAAACAATAAAAGGGAAAATAGATAAATTAGACTACTTCAAAACCAAAACACTTTTGCATTTCAAATGAAACCTTTAAGAAAGTGAAAAGGAAAAGCACAGAATGTATTATATTGCAAAACATATATCTGAGAAGGATTTCGAATCCAGAATATATAAAGAAACTTATGACTCAACAATAAAAAGAGAAATAACCCATTTTTAACGGGCAAATTATTTAAATAGATATTTCTTCAAAGGTACGTACAAATGGCTGATAAAGATGCTCAAGATCTTTAGTCATTAGGGAAATAAAAGTAAAACCACAGTGAGATACAACTTCACACCCTTTAGGATAGTTGTAATTTTAAAAAGATGAACAATAACACATATTGAGAAAGATGTAGAGAAATTGAAATCTTGATCCATTGCTGGTGGGAATGCAAAGTGGTGCTGCTGTCTTGGAACACAGGCCAGCAGTTCCTGAAAATGTTAAACACTGAGACGTCATATGATCCAGCAATTCAACTCCCAGTATATATCCAAGAGACCTGAAAACGAATGTCCACACAAAAATCTGTACACAAATGCTCACAGCAACATTATTCCTAATATCCAAAAAGTGGAAACAATCCAAATGGTATCAACTGAATACTATTAATGAGTGAACAAAATATGGTATAGCCATATAATGGAATATTATTCAGCCATAAAACAGAAATGGAGTTCTCATATGTGATACAACATGGATGAACTTTGACAACATTATGATAAGTGAAAGAAGTCAGATACAAAAGGCCACATATTGTATTACTGAATTTACGTGAAATGTCCAAAATAAGCAAATCCATAAAGAAAGAAAGTAGATTAGTGATTGCCAGGAGTTGGGGAGGAGCAATGCTCATGGGTATGGGATTTTTGAGAGGGTAATTAAAATGTTCTAAAATTAAATCAGTGTGATAGTTTCACAATTCTGTGAATATACTGTATTAAAAAACACTTAAATATACACTTTAAAAGGATGAATTTTATAGTATGTGGATTATACTTCACTTTTAAAAATTATATGTGCTGAATTTTTCAGAAAGGCAACCAATATACAAATCAAGGAAAGATGGTCGGCTGCAGTGGCTCACACCTGCAATCCCAGCACTTTGGGAGGCCTAGGCGGGCAGATCACCTGAGGTCAGGAGTTCGAGACCAGCCTGGCCAACATGGTGAAACCCTGTCTCTACTAAAAATATAAAAATTATTCAGGCATGGTGGCAGGCACCTGTAATCCCAGCTACTCAGGAGGCCAAGGCAGGAGAATCGCTTGAACCTGGGAGGTGGAGGTTGCAGTGAGCCGAGATCCCACCATTGCACACAAGCCTGGGCGACAAAAGCGAAACTCTGTCTCAAAAAAATAAATAAATAAAAAAATCAAGGAAAGATGGCATTAGGTTTAGTTTGGAAGTTTACAAGAGTCATTTACCATTTCACAAAACCACTTCACCACAAACCCTGTCCAGCAGTATTTGAATCACCAATACCCACACTTCATGGTTTATGGCTATTGCTATTGCAGTGACTCTATGCATAGATGCAAGTTTGAGTATTTCATTATATCATTCTTGTGCATTTACAGTTTAAAGAGCATTTTTTACTATAAATTAATTGCCTTCTAGTTCTTCTTCATATTATAGTGAGCGTACTATATTGATTTTTCTTGAATAATGTTTGTGGGTTGGTTATACTATCTATGAACTTCATTTCAGCATAGAAATGGGCAGAATGCCCCATCATATTTGTAATGAAATGTGTGCTATTAAAAAGGTGGCATTAAGGCTAATAGAATTGAGGACTACTGACCTATTTTCAGGTCAACCCTTCGTTACACACGCATGTCCAGTCACAACCGTCATTTAATTATAGCTCAGGGTCTTCCTCTTTCCCCCCTGCACATAAAATTACAAACAGGTAAAACCACAGCAGCCACAGCTTTTGGCATTTCCCTAGACTAAAGGCTTCACCCATCAGACCTCTGCCCCTGGAATTATAAAGATTTCCTTGGAAAGAGTTTAAATTGCTTTCCATCCTCGCTGTCATTCAGTTTTCCCATGCCTCCGTGGTTTGAGAGGTGATATTTAGCTGATTGATCTAGATACGTTTTCTCCCCTGCTTATGTTAAAAAAGTAAAATGTGGAGGTGACCTGGGGAACCATTGTTTATTCTCAAAGGAGGCAATCTTCGTGTCACTGTTCAAGCAAAGTGCCTCTCCCCAGGGCATCGGGTAGCTCTGTTAGCATTTTTAATTTCTGAGGTCATTAAGTGTCACACTGGGGACATTTAAACAAACTTCCTCAGCTTGGGCTGATATAAGAGCTATAGAGGAGCAGCCTGCATTGCAGAGAGGGAACTGGCCCACCATTCAAAAGGCTGGGCGCGGTGGCTCAAGCCTGTAATCCCAGCACTTTGGGAGGCCGAGGTGGGCGGATCACGAGGTCGGGAGATTGAGACCATCCTGGCCAACATGGTGAAACCCTGTCTCTACACAAATACAAAATATTAGCCAGGTGTGGTGGCACACGCCTGTAGTCCCAGCTACTTGGGAGGCTGAGGAAAGGGAATTGCTTGGACCCGGGAAGCAGAGGTTGCAGTGAGCCAAGATCATGTCACTGCACTCCAGTCTGGTAACAGAGCAAGACTCCATCTCAAAAAAAAAAAAAAACAAAAAGAAGGCCAGTGTCCCAGTCTGGATTCAGTCTGTATTATTATTGAACTAGTCACTTTCTGTCTCTCCAAATCTCTCTTTTTGTGTCTGTAAGATGAGGATATTAATGCCTATATTTCCTGCCTTACAGGTTCATGATAATCAAATGTGAAAATATTTACAGTGTTTTATGTCTATTCATTTCTACATCCCGAGTGCCACCTACTTACCAGCAGATCCTGACTTGGTATCAGGGACACTACAGTGCCTACAACAGACACAGCTCTGCCTTCATGGAACTCAGAGACTAAAAGAGACACAGACTCCAGTGAATAATGACACAATTAATTAATTTATTACATAATGTGCTCCAAAGGAAAAGTGCAGTGCTATAATAAAAGTTTATAGGGGTGACATAGGGTCTAAACTCATTCATAGATGAGAAGTGATGCTCAGAGTGAGACCTGAAGGGTTAGTCAGAGCAGCCTAACCAGGAATTGCAAAAATATGGTCTAATGGTTTTCTTTAAAATACCGATTCTTGAATCCCACTCCCAAAGATGTGGATTCAGAAGCTCCATGAAAGAGCCTGAGGAGCTGCGTCTGTGCTTTTAGTTTGTTAAGTTTCCCAGATGATTCTCATGTGCAGCCAGGCATGGGAACAACTGAGCTAGGCAAAGAGTGGGGAAGAACAAAACAGAAGCAGCTACTGTGAAGACCCAGAGGTGGGGTAGAGCCTTACTGCTCGATGCAAACCAACTGCAGCACAGGTAGAGGCATCTTCTGGAAGCTTCTTAGTAGACTCTCAGGCCCCATTCTAGACCTAAGGAGGCAGAAATTCACAAGATTCTCAGGTGGGATTTTATTTATTTATTTAAGCCGCATGTTCCACTTCCAGTGATTTTTTTTTTTTTTTTTTTTTTTAGTGTCTGTTAAATACCTAGAAGCACTGGGTAGGAGAATTGAAAGAACCTTGAAGGAAGAGTCCTGGCTTATCTGTTCTGGTATCCTTAGCTCCCAGCACATATAAGGCACTTGGTAAATATAGCTTAAATCAAAGTGCACAAACATACATTTTTATTTTGTGGGAACTGCCAAATTCAGAGATTACTAAGATTGATGAAAAATTAATCCTTCTTCATATGGAAATGGGCAAAGACATATTCTATTGAAGAGTGGTGAAACTGGCACAATCTTTTGAGAGGGCAGTCTGGCAAAGGGCACTAGAACATAAAACACGCATGCCCATTAACTTGGTCACTCCCCTCCAAGGAGCTTAGCCTAAGGAATTACACAGACATGTCTGCAAAATATATGTTCACTGTAGCATTGCTTATGAGAGAAAAATAATGAGAATAGCTTCAATTTCCATTAAAAGGCAATTAAACCATTGTTGTACATAAAATGAACAATCCTGCAGCTCTTTAAGATGACACAGATGACATATACTCTCTTGGATATGTGATATCGCTGATACATTAAGTTTTAAAAAGGTCATAAAATAATATCTCAGTTTTGTAATATGTATTTCTTCCACCTCCTTCACCCCTTCCACCTTTGCTACCCCTGAGCAAGACCAACCCCTCTTCTTTCTCCTCCTCCTCAGACTACTCAGCATGAAGACCATGAAGATGAAAATATTTATGATGATCCACTTCCACTGAATAGAAAATATATTTGCTATTTCTTATTATTTTCTTAAAAATTGCATTTTCTTTTCTCTAGCTTATTTTATTGTAAGAATACAGTGTATAATACATATGACATACAAAATATGTGTTGACCATTTATGGTATTGGTAAGGCTTCTGGTCAACAGGAGGCTATTAGTAGTTACGTTTTTGGAGAGTCAAAAGTTACTTGCAGATTTTAGGCTGCACAGGGATCGGCATCCCTAACCCCAGTGTTGTTCAAGGGTCAACTGTGTTTACAATTGGCATATATTTTTTGTTTATAGGAGATAAAAAATATGTTTATGTTCATAAAGGAAAACAAAACCCTCCACTTCAGTCAGTGGAAACTACTCTATTTGGCTTACAGAATCTGCAGGATGCAGTGAAGAGAGTGATAAGGAAGAGGGAGGAAAAGGAGAAGAAAGAAGAGAAAGAGGGGAAGAGGGATGGTGTCTTGACAGTCTTACATCTCCATCCAGGTGGACCCAGCCCTGGCTGCACATTAGAATCACCTGGGAAGGCTTCTGATATCTCTGATGCCAGGTTCCCACTCAGACCAATTCAATATAAATCTCTTGGAAATGTGGCTGGATATTATTATTTTTAAAAGCTCCCTGGGTGTTTCTAACGTGTATCAGGGCTGTGAGTCCTTGGAAACTGGCCTGATAGACCAAGGAGACCTGTCCATCATCTACCTGCATGTGATGTTGTTCATGGTGCCACAGCTCTCACCAACAATACCAATTCAAGTGCACCCTGTAGGGAGAAAAAAAATAACTGGAGTTGTGAAACACTGATCAAATCACCTTCTAAGGCAAGCTGTCCATCAATATGAAGGGCCTCCCGTCGATTGCTCTGAAAGTCGGAGCACAGGGAACCAGCATGGGTTGACACTGGGATTACTCCAGGAGGCAGCTTGGAGATCTCATTGTTTGGGAGCAGGAAGAACTTCCGTTTAAAAGTACAGTGCTAGGTTTCATATCTTGAAAAATTATAAAATTCCCTCATCTCTTTCTCCTTCTCTGTTCATACCACCATATAAACTTTTCCCCACTAAACAAGTCAGTGGAAATGGAAACACTATATCAATGTTCTGGATTGTTTTAGTACCAGCAGGTTGGCTGTACTAGTATAGGCCAATCACCATTGAGACCTACCAAGTCCAGGGTGTGTCACAGGGAAATTGGAAGCATCGAGGAGACCCTAACACAAATGCCCTTTCTCTGCATATTTTTCACTGTCCTAAAAAAGTCCCCCTCAGTCATTTCTCAACCTGCTTTCCAACAGACTCCTACTTTCCAGGTCACTGGAAATCCTGGTGTGCTCCTCTCCACCAGGTAACATTAGATTCTGTCTGCTTGTGTCTTAGAGCTGGGTGAGTCTTCACCTCCAAATGAGATGTGATCACCGTTTGTGATTAGATGGGCAGCCTGCTAGCTGACAAAGTAACAGAATTTCTTCTCTTCTAATGCCAAAAAGGATTGCTGGTAGGCCAATATTTCAATTTGGTTTTTCTTGGTTAGATACAGTTCTGTTTTCTCTGTTCATGTCCAGTGGTTAAAGTAGGGTTTCCTGCTCAGATAAGTCCTAGGTCATTAAAGGGCAGCAGAGGAAGGCAACTCCATAAAATGTTAACAGTTATTGGGAGGCTGCTGGCCACAAGGCACTGTGCTCAGCTTGTTATGAGTTAACATAAAGTTGATTTATTCAAAACTGTGCTTAGTAAAAAGTGACAGTCTCCCAAACCATAAATAATTATATATCTTTTCTTTAATAAGAATATCAGCGAATGTGAACCTAATTGAAAAGTTTTCTTGGCAGGAGAAGACTTAAAATTAAATAGCAAAGATGGAGGTGGCTATAACTTTAAGACTTTCAGCCAAAGGCACTTTTGTTTATATGGCATATGTTTTGTTACCAGTGATGGGAGAACTGGGGTAGGGTGAAGGGAAAGATAATCAGGAAGAAAGAGACAGCAAAGAGTAGTTTGGAATAAGCTCTTAAGGATGTTAAGAATGAGTACACACTTGATACCAAGTTAAGCTGTTCCAATTTGGCCAATTAAACTCTACAGGGACAGCCCACATCACCCACACATGTAGCATGATGTTCATCACCAAGCACTGTTCTCCTGTTACTACATTAATAATAGAGGAAGGGAAAAAGACTCTGGATAAGGGTGAAGGAGGAAAGATAGGCTTTCGGATCCTATTTGGAAAGAGATGAAGAGCCAAGAGTGGATTGCAGAGGGGTTGGGGGAGGCGTTCACTGCTGGTGACCGGAGCACATGGCCATGGAAGCTGGCATCCTGGCTCTTCCAATGCTAGCTTCAAAGACTTGGATAAATTCCCCAGCTAGCCTGACACCCAATGTCCTCTTCTGTAAAGGATACCACACCTTTCTGGTGTTGTTTCTGAAATTTATTAAGTGCAGACTCTGCAGCTATGCTGTACAGTATAATAACCACTGACCACATGTTAACTATTTAAATTCCAATTAATTAAAATTAATTTTAAATTTAAAATTCAGCTCTTCAGTTGCACTAGCCACATTTCAAGTGTTCAATAGCCACATGTAGCTAGTGGCCACTGTATCAGACAGCACAGAAAATATTTTCATCATCACAGAAAGTCTACTGGACAGTGCTGCCCTACAGTCCAGTCTCTAAAGCTGTTCTGAATAGAGTCACATGCCAGGTCTAACAGCAGCTGTGTCACTTTTAACAAACGTCTTAACTGCTCTGTGTCTCAGTTTCCTCATCTTTACCTTGGGAGTGGTTAAAAACAGTGTCTCTCTCACAGGGTTGTTGTTAGAATATACAGACAGCTCTAACTTAAGATGGTTCTACTTAATGACATTTCCACTTTTATGGTGCAGACATGATACACGTTCAATAGAAACCATACTTCTCCCACAATGCTGGGAAGTGACTGTGAGCCACAGCTCCCAGTCAGTCACGTATTTTCAACTTGGGATATTTTAAACTTACAATGGGTTTATCAGGTACTTTATCATAAGTCAAGAACTGCATGTAAATCAGTTAAAATCATGGCGGGTACATAGTAAGCATCATATAAGTGACACTGTTATTTAGGTGAGGTTTATCTAGACTTATTTAAGCACTATAATTTGCATCTCAGATATATAGCCATTTAATCTCTGTTTTTAGCCTCCCAAAAAGAGGCTCTTCTCTTTTGTGTGTGTGTCTCTGTGTGTGTGTGTCTATTTTACCTTTTTTCTGCTTGTAACAGAATGACACCCAGAGTTCAGAATAATGAGGCTGTTTCAGTCCTGTAATGTGTCCCAAGAGAAGTTCACCCCTTTTTATTTGGAGATTTCTCACTAAGTGAATAGAATGGGGACCCTGGCCAGACCCAAACCACAGGCAGGGAGGATTTACCAACTCTCGCCCATGACAGGCAATACAAATTAAGCACGCTCAATACTAGACTCTGAATGTGGAGGCTTATTTATTAAAATACTCTTCAGATGTCAAAATAGAAAATGCAGGGCTGGGCGTGGTGGCTCACGCCTGTAATCCCAGCACTTTGTGGGGCCGAGGTGGGTGGATCACAAGGTCAGGAGTTCGACACCAGCCTGGCCAACATAGTGAAACCCCGTCTCTACTAAAAATACAAAAATTAGCCGGGCATGGTGGCACGTGCCTGTAGTCCCAGCTACTTGGGAGGCTGAGGCAAGAGAATCACTTGAACCCAGGGGACAGAGGCTGTGGTGAGCCGAGATCACGCCACTGCACTCCAGCCTGGGCAATAGAGTGAGACTCCATCTCAAAAAAAAAAGAAAAGAAAAGAAAGAAAATGCAGTTTGGCCCATCCCGTTTCCCAACCCTCTTGGTCCTGGAGAGACTGTGGGTTTTTGTTTTGTTTTGTTTTTTGTTTTTGATTTTGTTTTTTTTCTTTTGAGATGAGAGTTTCACTCTTGTTGCCCAGGCTGGAGTGTAATGGTGCAATCTCGGCTCACTGCAACCTCTGGGGTTCAAGCAGTTCTCCTGCCTCAGCCTCCCAACTAGCTGAGATTACAGGCATGCACCACCACGCCCAGATAATTTTGTGTTTTTAGTAGAGATGGGGTTTCTCCATGTTGGTCAGGCTGGTCTCGAACTCCCAACCTCGGGTGATCAGCTCGCCTCAGCCTCCCAAAGTGCTGGGATTACAGGTGTGAGCCGCGCCCGGTGGAGACTGTGCTTCTTAAAGACAGAGGGGCCATGACCTCATGGATGTCTTTAACGCAGAGCATAGTAAAATGGGCTCTCCTTGGGCTGCTTCGAGACACCAGGCATCTTGGCCGTCTCTTCTGGAGGAGGCGTAAAACAATGGCAGCAGGTCCAGCAGACTGGCTTGGCACAGGGATTTTATGTCATCAACCTGAGCTTCAGATCTCAGAGAGAGGGACTGTCTCAGACAGGTCAATCCTACACGTGACTCAAAGAGCAAAGATGACCCAAGGTCCAGATAGACCTGAAAGTTTATAAACCATCTAGCCCTCTGCCTTGAGGAATATTTTTATTCTTGTTCAAGTTTGTCGAGCAGAGTTTCCCATTTCTTTTTCAGGTTGAACCTCTTTTTTTCCCTTCTAAATCACTTTTTCAGTAAAGACATTCCAGGCATCATGGCAAACTGGTTTCTTGATGATGACTCACACTGTCCTCTGCATACTCACATCTAAATATCACTCTGTGATTTCATCTAGTAGTAGAAACCATGTTAAGGACTGAAAATGTAGCAGCATTAAAAATCTTCTAAAGGACATGTCCTTCTGAAGATCTTTTAAAATCTTCTTATATTGTACTAAAGAAGAAAAAATCAGAATAGCTTATTCCTAAAAGAATGATATGAGGTCACCATCAACCTTGCATGTGGACATGCACACACAACCCATGGCTTTCACTGCTGTGAGACAAAATCCAAATCTTTTTGAGAAGGAGGACTTGAACAACACTGCTGAGTGCTTCAGATGGGCCAAGTGAGAGAGATGAAGGCTTGAAATATGTTCATTGGATTTAGCAGAATGGAAGCTGTTGATGACCTCAGCAAAAGGAGTTGTAGTGGCAAGCGACATGCAAGAGGCAGAATGGGGAAGGCCAATGGTTGACAAGCTGTGAGAGAGCGGACACAGTCCGGGAGAGAGTAGCTATAGTGTGGCCTGGTGCTGGTGGGTGCTTTTACTTGCTAGTTTTGGGAGATGGACCTGTTGAGGATAATTAGAATTCTTAGGACAGTCCATGAAATTAACATAATTAGTTGCCTCTGGGAGAGTCGATGAGAGGAGAAAGAAAACCAAGCTATTAGAAACCAACTTCAGGGAACTGAGGTCTTTGCTTCAGGGCAGATTCCATCTTTCCAGTAAGGATGTTGGCTCCAGCTTTGTGTAGCAACTGGGAGAATCCTGTCTTTTGGCTCCTGGTGACTGGATTCTGCTGTTTTAAAGCTGATTCCGTAAGCAAGTAAGAGCTTTCCCTAGGCCTAAAAAATTGCATCTCCAAAATGAAAAGAAAGCTGATGATAATGTAGGCAAATCTAATTCAGTGGCGGGTACAGACCCTAAAACAGTTCGCCATAATGGAGATGCGTAGAAGCATAACCACAAAATCCGAGGATATTTCTGCATGGTCAGGAACAGGAGCATGCACGTTATTCTGGGAGCTTCTGTGTTTTGTTTGGGGTTTTAGTTATGTAATTCTTTTCTGATTTTAAAGGAATAGATCCTGACCACAGAAAAGGTAAAAATATTAGGTTGGTGCAAGAGTAATTGCGGTTTTTTGCAATTTTAATTGCAATTACTCTTGCACCAACCTAATAGATATCATTCCTAATCCCACCACTCATAGATGCCCCATTTTTAACATTTTACCATACTGCCTTTAGAAGAGAATAAAATTAAATCATATTTTTTATTGCTGTAGTTGTTTTACTTTATCCTGAGTAACTTCTCATGTAATTACACATTACTTTTTCAGAGACAGGGTCTTGCTCTTTCACCCAGGCTTGAGTAAAGTAGTGTAAATCACAGCTCACTGCAGCCTCAAACTCCTGGACTCAAGCAATCCTCCTGTCTCAGCCTTCTAAGTACCTAGGACTACAGTTGTGTCACCATGCCACCTTATTTTTTTATCTTGGTAGAGATGAGATCTTGCTATACTGTCCAGGCAGGTCTTGAACTCCTGGCCTCAAGTGATCTTCCCACCTTGGCTTCCCAAAGTGCTGGGATTACAGGCATGAACCACTGCACCAGGCCAATAAGTATTCTTTTTAAACAATATTTTAGCAGTTGCTTAATATTTTATTATTTGAGTGCCTCATAATCCATTTAACTGTGTCACCATATTGAGAAAAGTAGGTTGTCTCCAACTTTTACCACTGTGAGTAATATTGCAATTAATGCCCTTGAAATAAATCCTTTTCTGCACCTGATGATTTCCACATGATGTAGTTACTTTCCAAAAACATTTATATCAGTTTATATTCCCACTATCACTGTGTGAATGTATCCTTTCTTTGACATCCCATTAGCAATGAGTATTTTTATTTTTTCAATCTTTGCCATGTCCATAAGTGAAAACACCTCCTTTTCTTGGCATTTCCTTGAATATTAGTGATAATGGATATATTTTTACATATTATTGAATATTTATATTTGCATAAACAATTGTTCCTTACCTTGCTGTATGAGGAATACATTCAAACTTAAGAGCTTGTAGTCTGGAAAAATTTTAACTAAACAATTTAGAAGCAAGCACTCATCAGTTGAATAGCTTGTAGGCTGGATATTCATTTAAAAAGTCACCAAACAACATCTGGCATTCTTTTGTGAGCAAGGGCTGTTAGCACTGAAAGATGTTCTCCTAGCTTTCAGATTTCCTAATGGAAAAACATGATGATAGAAAAGGAACCTGCCTCGGAGAAGAATTCCCTGGACCATGGATCCAAAATGTACCCTGAGGGCCTGTGCAGTACCATCCTCAAAGGAGACACCAGAAGCTAGAAATGAACAGTGAACTCCTGGGCAATGCAAATCTCTATTTTTCCAAAAACGTTTTAAATTTCCAGACTGTCAAAAGTCTCAACTAATTTCCTGCCAGATGAAAAAAAAAAAAAGAAGCAAACTAAAAATTAAAAATATACCTTTTATGTTGCATCCTCTATGATTTATGAGGTTTTCACTGCTCTGATTGAGTAAAAGACTGAGGTCTCCAGGGAGCTACATGGAACTTCTATATCAATAAGTATAGCTCTAAATCTAACTAAATTTTAATATTTTAATATTATGGTAGTCCTCCCTTATTCTCAATTTTGCTTTCCATGGTTTCAATTACGTATGGTCATCTGAGGTCCAAAAATATAAGATGGAAAATTCCAGAAACAAACAACTCATAAGTTTTAAATTGCATGCTGTTCTGAGTAGCATAATGAAATCTCACACCATCCCACTCTGTCCCACCCAGGACATGAATCATTCCTTTGTCCAAGATATCCACACTCTGTACTACCCCCCTGCCCCACCACTTAGTCACTTGGTGGCCATCTCAGTTATCAGATCGACTGTACATTGTATCACATGGCTTGTGTTCAAGTCATCCTTATTTTACTTAATACTGGCCCCAAAGTACAATAGTAGTGATGCTAGAATACTGTTATAGTTATCCTATTTTAATATTAGTTATTGTTGTTAATCTCTTACTGTGCCTAATCTATTAATTAAACTTTATCACAGGTATGTACATATAGGAAAAAACTCAGTATATATAAGATTCAGTACTATATGCAGTTTCAAGCATCTGCTGGGGAGGTCTTGTAATGTAGCCCCTGCAGATAAGGGGAAAATACTATATGATATTGTAGATTTTAAATTTATGTTTCTCTTAACTTAATGAATATAAAAGGGTTTTTTAAATAGAGATAATTTATATATAATTAGATACAAAATTTCTACCTTCAAGGAGTTTGCAGTCTAGAGGGAAGAGACAGACATGAAAATATCAACAAATAAATGTCAAATCAAGATAAATTACTCAAAACTAAATGAATAAGTAAATAAGTGAATAGATGGATATATAGATGATAAACAGATATAGATAGATAGATGACTGATAGATACACAGATAGATAGATACATAGATAGATACACAGATAGATACATAGGTAGATAATGAGGAAAAGAGTACAAGAGACCACAGAGAGGCCAGGGCCACTTTTAGCTCAGGTGGTCCGGGAGGACCTCTCTCTGCAGATATGACATGTCAGCTGAGACTGGAAGCATGAAGAGTAGGTCATGCAAAGACTTGGAGCAAGAAATTCCAGATAGAGGAAACAAGTACAAAGGCCCTGAGACAACAGAGAGCTTGATGTATTTCAAGAACGGAAAGGAAGTCAGTGTGGCTGAAGCAAGAAGGAGGGTGGTAGGAGATGAACTCAGAGATGAAGTAGACATCAGATTATGTAGGGCCCTGGAGGACATTGTAAAGACCTTAGATTTCATTTCATTTGCAATACAAAACCATTGGAGAGCTTTAAGAAGAGATCCTAGCTCTCAAGTGTTTAACAATCTGCACAAGGCAGTTGACGAATACATGTTGAGTTGAGGGTCCTATAGGAAATCAGAAGAGGAGGCTCAAGTGGTTAACACACATTTAATGAGAGATGAGTTATAAGCTGAGTCCCAAAGGAACATGGAAATGTGAATAGCTTCAGAGAAAAAGGTGAGGAAAACAGAAAGAGGAGCTAAGAAGTGGGAATCATTATAGTCAGTGCGGAGACTTCCCTGTATCACATTGGATGGTCACTCACTTTGTGTCCATCTCGCAGGCCAGCCTGAGAGCTCCTGGAGGATGGGGGCTATCTTTTTCTTCTTTTTGCCTCTACATTTTGCACACACAGTGCAGACATTAACTAGGTGCTCCATATTTATAGAAATTCACTGCAGATGGTGTGTATTGAGAGCAGTAAAGCCAAGAGTAGAGTGAGGCTGGGTGTGTTGGAGTCAGGCTTTGTTGAGAATTGAAAATTTGTGGAGCATGTATAATAACCTATACCGACAAAAATAAAGTTATACTTGTCCATTTATTGTTGTATCACGTGAAATGGCAGTTCTTGATATTTTGAAGGGTCTAGTTGGAATTATCGGACTTAAACTGCAGACTCTTTTAATAATAGAAATTTCCTTTGGGTGCAATGAAATAAATCTCAAAGAAACAGGTGGCCGGCCCCCACAAGAGCAAAATCTAAAGTACAAGAGAAGCCTGGCTGTGGGTTAAGATACAGAGAACAGAGAAAACAAAAGTAATTTCAAATATAAGCTCCAAACCCAGAGGCACAAAGCCAGTCATCCAAATCACAGTTATTGACTTGGGAGGAAGGATCTCAGATGGACAACTCTGTTTAGCATATCCAGAGTGAGTAGCTGCAGGGATGCATCCACTTAAAGACTTTCCTGCACAACCCTGGGGAGGCCAACTTGTTAATACTAATGTGAACAAGTTCATTTACGAGACTCCTGCTAGAATTGGGCTTTTCCAGATCAGGATAAGGAAATTCCTATTAAAGCCAAATCTCTAGGACGACTTTCAAGATTATGTCATCTTTCTTCCCTCAGATCCTGCAAGGAAAAAATATGTTTCGAAGGATCATATAGACAACTAGGCAAATGCCTAATTCTCCTCTGGAGATTATCCCAAGCCTGGGATAACATTATATGGAGAAAATATAGGCTGCTGCATTCACCTTCTTAAATATGGAGCAGTATGGAAAGCACTGGCTTGGAGGTCGGGACACCTGCCATCACTTGGGTGCGGCCTCATATAAGCCACTTCAGTGCTCAGGCTCTGAAGCTGCTCCTCTGAAAGCAGCTGAGAGAATGACTCTACCATGAGTATTCTTGACAGACAATAGGTATATGTAGTTCAGGTTAAGTTTTTATTTAATTAGGGACAGAATTTTTCCAAAAGCATATAAATGCTCACCTGAGTGTTTTCAGGAAAAGAGAGATGAGAGAGGTGGCAGTTTGCCATAGAGTACAGAAATATGAAGAGAGACATGTCTAAGATAAGAATGGTTCTTAGAAGATGGAATAATGCTCCCCAGAGATGTCCATGTTCTAATCTTCAGAATTTGTGACGATGACAAAGGGAGACTCTGCAGATGTGATTAAGTTAAGAATCTTGAGATGAGGAGATTATCCTGGATTAGAGAGTAGATTTGATATAATTACAAGGATCCTTAGAAGAGGGAAGCAGGGGATCAGAGAGGAGAGAAGATACTATGTCGCTGGTTATGAAGAAGGAAAGAACCACAAGTCAAGGAATGCAGGTGACCTCTACATTCTAGAAGCTGGAAAAGGCAAGGAAATAGATTGTCCCCTGGGACTTCCAGAAGGTACACAGTCCTGCAGACTCAGAGCTATAAAATATCAAATCTGTTGTTTTTGGCCACTAACTTTGTAGCCATTTGTTACATCAGCTAGAGGAACCTAATATAGGAGGGAATTCTGTGAGATAGGTAATAGCATTTCTCTATTTTGTCAGAAAGGCTTCCATTTCCTTCAGTATCTTAGGAGTCCAGTCAGTGTTCTGTCTTGGGTGTAAGGACATGCTGAGATGGGCATCCAGCCAGAGTGGGTGCAGATTGTCTTCTGGGGGCTCAGATTACGCATGGCATGAAGGTGCCAGGCTGGATGAGCTCAATACAAATATTATATGATCTCATCATTTCAGAATGGCCTCTACAATCACATTAGGGATGAGGAGACCAGAATTTTTGTGCAAAAAGCCACCTTCTGCATCTCTCATGAGTATACTTTGAGTGTTGCATTAAAAAGTCCTTATCAACATTTTCTAAATGAGAAAATAGAAACCTTAGCAAGCTGTGGCTTACTCAAGTCTCATCATAGCTTGTCCTACAGGACTGGGTCAAAACCTCCAGTCTCCTGATTCATGAGTACAGAGTATTCCCACTATACTCATGGAATGATAGAGTGCTCTCGCTTTTCACAGTATTAATTTTGGAAATCTGCATGTATTTAGAAATGACCTATGGGCTCATCATACTTCCCAATAACTTTTGTATGCAGTTAAACCCCAAGCAACTGGAAGGCTTGGGAAATATGTTCTAACTAATTAACTTTTCTGGCTAACCAAATGTGAGCCTCAGAAAAAATATTGTTATATCAGTCTTCCATTCAAAGTTTTTCTAAACTTTAGTGGTTCCCTCTTCCTCTTTGGTAAGCAAAGCATTGCAAACAGTTTATGATCTACTTCTGCTAATACCAAGTCCCTTACGGTGTCTTAGCTACATTTGGGGCAAGGTCACATTTTCAATGCCTACCCTTATAGGTTGCTTTGTGGTTTTCAAACTGCATCCTCAAGCATCATCTCATTAAATCCTCATGACAGGTTTACAAGGTAACTATTATTTCTCCTATACTTCAGATAATAAAACTGACACTCAGGGATTTTAAGATACAAACCCAAGGTCACACAGCAGAGTTAAAGTCCAGACCTCAGTGTTCTGACTTCAAACCCAGTATCTCTGTAGACACATCAAGTATGGTCGATTTCCTGAATGATTCTCAGCCCTGGAATATACCCATGTATCAGTCAGGATCCCAGCAGGAAGCACATGGCACACTCAAGTCTGGTATTTTGAGGAAAGTTAATGAAAAGAACTGTTAATATATATAAAGATAAGGGCAGTGGGTAGAGAAATCATGAGGCAAAATGCAGTTTCAAGGGCCAGAAACATGAGTACCAGCCTCTACCTGAAATGACAGCAGGGATAAAGAAAGAGTTATCAGAACCAGAGAGAGATAGGGCTATGTGGAGAGGGCCACCTGGCTGGAGCCACAGCTAACCCACAGTGACCTGGCAAGGGGAAGCTAGGGACAAACACCTGGCCTCCCTCTCTTCCATCCTCCTGATCACCTGCTGGTGCCTCCCATTGACCAATCCAACCAGAGGGCAAGAGAGCCTGTCAGCTCCCCAGGACACAGCCAGTGGGCTGCTGGGTGGATCTGGGAGGACAAGCAGAGGACACTCGCACTCCCTGAAGCTGTCTTGTGCCTAAATTCCTGATATTCTGTGGATTACAGTAATTTATTTTATGGCCATAACAGCTACCATTGAACTAAACACACCCTAGGAACTCATTAAATACTTTCGCAATGATTAATACAAATTCTCAATCTTTTATGGTGGCATAGAAGGATTAACTGGTTTTTGGTGTTATTTGTCCCTTCTAACAGAGAGGTTTCCCAGTAATAGCTGATTAATGAAGAGTTTTTCATTTCCTGAACTCTGGTTTTGTTCATATTATCATATATACAATGAATAACACATGACACCGAGCAGAGACCTGAGACCCTGACCTGGGAGACCCTGATCCGCAGGAGAAGAGTGGAAGGTGATGTCAGACTGTGGCCACACACGCAAGGATACCTGGCCCCAAGCAAAGACCTGAGGCCCCAGACCTGAGATCCATGGGAAAGGAGAGGAGAAGGTGATGTCAAACTGTGATGCCCGTCCTGATTGGGGCATTGAAGGAGAAACGTGGTATCTCAACGCTGAGTAACCGATCTCTGAGCAAGCCCCTCCTTGCTTCTCCAAGTAGATGCTCTTGAGAGTGTTTTCACCACAATGTCCAACAAATATATACACAGATAGTATTCGCAACCCTGGAGTGTTGACAAACAGGGGAGCAGAATGGGAAACTATTTGTGTAAGTAGAAATATTGTCCCAGACCAGGTAAAGGTCAATTATTTTCATAAGGCTTTTTTTTAAAGAATTATTTCAAGCAAACAGAATTAAACGGGTTACCTTTATTTTGTTCTGCTTGGTGTTGGAAGCAGATGAATTTTTAATTTACCTATTTACAGGCAATCATTATTTATATCTTTAAAGAATTAATTGTGGAAGTACAGAAATGAACACATCAGAGTCTTTAAGTTTCTACCTGAGATGTACAGATACCTGCCCATTTCAGAGAAAACAGCCTCAGAAGAAAAATATAATTGCTTTGCCTAGTGCATAGTAAGGGGTCAGTGACATATAATCAAAACTACGTACATCTTCCTTTATAAGAAAAGTGTACAACTTCGCCCTGTGCCATGTGACTCACCTGTCTTCTATGACTCACCCCACTAACTTCGGGCTTGGTCGTATGACTTACTTTAGTTAATGGAAAGTCAATGGAACTGCCAGTTCCCAGCAGAAGCAGTAGAGACATTTTACATTTCCACCAGTTGTGCCATGAAAGAGCAGCATGCATCAGATAGTGATTGCTCCTTCAGCCTGAATCCTGGAAATAAGAAGGCCTGTGGAGTAGACCCCTAGTCCAGATTGGGGAAAAGATCCGAAGTCGATCCACTGTCCGGAGTAGAGCCACAGCAAGAGACAAACATCACCATTGTAATATTCAAATTTGGGGTTGTTTATTACCACAGCAAAAGCTGATTAATATACTCAATAACATTTTAGAAACAAACGAAAAAAAAACAACAAGCTATGAAAAGGAGGCTTAATTGGTGCAACCTTATTTGCATAGCTAAAATATGCAGTCATTGCGGATTCATACTCCCCTTTAAAGACATTCCAAGTAAAACAAAGTTGGTTGTGTCTGAGACTCCACATATAATATAAACAGGCTAGCACATCGTTAAATAATATGGTAGGTGATCAAAAAATATTTGAAATGGGTTTGATCAAACACTTAGCAAAGATACAACTGAAAAAATTAGCAATCTGAAAATCAGGAACCCTGGTTTTAAAGCCAATCGTACATCTGAGTGAATTTGTCAGGCACCAACATTGCATGATATAAGAGGCACGTGCTTGTGCGCATGTGCACATGCACATACACACACACACACACACTGGGCCAGATGGATCAAAAACATCTCCTTCACCACTCTGTCATGGTCCAAAACTGTCAACCATGATAAGTTGCAGCCTGTTCAAGAAGTACAAATCAGAATGTGGTTGATCTAGAAGCTATAACATGTGAGGCACTGTTGGTCACAGAAGAAATTGAGGATGTTTAGTCTAGGAAAGATAAGACTCTAAGATACATGTTAGTTGCTCTCAAAAACTTGAAGACTTATCCCATAAGCAGATTAACTCTAATCTGTATAGATACAGAGAGCAAAACTGCAGACAACAGAAGAGAGTTACTGGGACACACATCTCAGTTCACTTTACTAGAGTGTTCTGTCAGAGCTGAGCAGATCCTGAGATTAAGACGCATCTGGCCTGTACCTGGCCACGTAGTATAAAGTCAGAGCAGCTGACATGCAAGCACATCCCCAGTTGCGGTGCAAACATAAAGCCATATCCGGTGAGCTTGGAAGGAGTAGAAGAGCAACAGAAGCAAGGGATCTGTAGAGAGGAGGGATCTTCAGGAGAGGATCCACCATCAAAGCTTACGCTAGCTGGGTGAGCCAGAGTAAGCCACAGGCAGAAAAGTCAGAAGGGGTTATGTTTTCAGGGATAGGGTGGTAACTGAAGGTGAACGTACCATGGTCTAGCCATCCCAAAGGTATGTGTGCATCTTGGGGAAAAAAGTCAAAGGTATAGAAGAATGAGAGGAGGCATAACATCCAAAGGCCTAAGCAAATATGCCAGAGGGTCCCTTTAGATAAAGGAAAACAGGAAAGAGAAAAGCCATTCTTCACAAGTTCGAGAAAGGTAAATAAGAATCCCTTGGAGTGGAACTACCAGGGTGTACAGTCTGCAGCCAGAAGAAATCTAGGGGAGGTTCAACAGAAAAAAAGCCCTAATTAAGGACTTGGCATCAGGCCAGAGGCCCTCTGAGCACTGTCTAAGGAGATGGAGGTGGTGGGAAGGGTGTCAGCAGTAGGGAACAACAACAACAACAACAAAAACACCTGGTGTCGGGGCCACAGCAGGGTGATGCTGGCTAATGCTCCCACAGCATGCACTATATGCCAGGCACGGTACTAAAAGCTCCACACGTATTAGCTCTTCCACTCCTCACCACAACCCTGTGAGCTAGGTACCACTGTGATCCCATTTTACAGATGGCAAAACTGATGCATAGTGAGGTGTGCCCAAGGTCCCTTAGTTAGTAAAGGCAGACCCAGAATTTGCAGGCAGGGAACCTGGTTCCTGAATTGTGTTCTTAACCCAGAGCCAGGAGCTCAGCCCAGAGAAACAAAAGCAGGGAGGTGGTGAGAGGGTTAGCCAAGACCTGGATACAGGAGTGGGCAGAGACCTCAGGCGGGTCCGCAGATCCCACAGTCACCAGATGGGGCTCAGAAAATAGGCAATGTTTACTGTAACTGCAGCCTCATTTTTCCTGGGGACATCAATTAAAAGAATTCTGTAGCAATCCTAACCGTCCCACCATGTGAAAGGGTTGCTTCTATCAGCCAATGTTTCCTGCTGCCCAGATGTTCCAGAAAAAGCTGGACAACTACTCATCGGGTGTGTCATGAGGGGATTTTTGTAGTCCCTTAGCATATTTGCAAAATCAGGCAGGAATGATTTTTGGCTGTTTACTGTTTTGTTAGCCTTCATTTCCTTCCTCTCCTCACCTCCAAAGGCAGTCTCTAACCTAATTTGATAATCCTACTCATTCAGTGAACTACTAAACTGTAATTATTTGTATCCTGAAACAAACCTGCTTTTACCATCATTATCCTTGGAGCCCACTGAACCCTCAGGCATGCCAGCAAGCAGCACAATGATGACTCTTTTGTCCCCGAGGCCCTGTAAGCCTTCCTTAGTTATAGCTGTGAAGTATTTTGAGAAACCTGAATTAAAGTGCTAGAGAAAGCACAACACACATTTATTGCTCATCTTGGAAAGACAACAGCAATGAGCTTCCAAAACTATCTTTGATTAACATAATCTGGGGGTAATGAATATGGATGTTGCCAATAGTCACCTAGAAGCATGTTTTCTTCTGTATATTTTGTTCTCTCCAGTAAATTTCCTATCAAGAAAGGAAATGGTCCCAACTCCCTGTTTGCATCAATAAAGCAAGCACTCAGGGGAATTACGTGAAGAGAATAGGACCAGGGGGGCATTCTTGCCACCCTCAACCTTTGCTTTTGGTTGATTCTCCACATTTTCAATACGGTTTCTAATTACCAGGAATACGAAGTGCAAATAGAAGCCATCACCTTCATAACAAGGCTGGTTTGTTTCTCGGTGTCCTTGTGACAGTTTCTGATGAAGCTGAACAGGACAAGTAGCCCAGGGGATATCTCCAGACAGTGCCGCATCCATAGTCATTGCCTGCCGAGGAGAGCTGTTAAGAGGCCCACAACCTGCCCAGGGAAGGAAACAGGAAGTACCTGTCAGACTAGTGGCCTCCTGTGGAAAACAGCAATATCTGGTTTTCCACATGGAGCACTTGTCATTATGCCTGGCATGAGGCAGGGAACCTCAGGACTGCTGTACTAGAATAAGCTGGGGCATTTAAAGAACCCCTGTATATAGGCCATACTTCAGACAAATTACATTTGAATTTCTGGGGTGGGGCACAGGCACCAGCGTTGCTGAAAGATCCTTGGGCATTTCCAATGTGCACCCAAGATGGAGAGCCACTGCCAAGGGGTCTCAAGACGGGAAACCCATTCACCACCCCTTGAAAAGCGGGCATGAAGCCCACCTGCATTTACCACAGCCACAACCTGCCACGAGGACTGTCTCCTTAATTCCAGCAGCACATGGCTTGCAAGGCTCTCCTGGGGCCGGCTGACAATTTTTCTCCTTCCTGCATACAGTGTCCTGTGTGCAGGCACTGTCCTGGCTGCAGAGTCCCACTGGCTTGTACATCTCTGCCTACTTGTCGGCCTCCCCGCTGCAGCAGGTCCACACCCCTCGCCTTTTTACATCTATCCCGGGCTGCCTTAAAGAGTCCCGGGGCCTAAGATTCTGCAATAGCTACAATGAGCTTTTAGAAATGTAAGTCCTCTCATATTGCTCACCTGAATAAAAGCCTCCGAGGGCTTCTCACCGCACTGAATATCAAAATCACAGCCCTTTTATCTTGGCTGACCACCCCTTGGCAGTCTGACCTCTGTGCATCTCAAACAAGAGAGCCCTGCGGAGCCCAGGGCCAAGCTCTGGCTCTGGTGACTTTGGGTAAGTGACTGCCCCTCTCCTGGCCTACTTTGTCTCATCTGTAAAGGCAATTATGTTATGAGGATTAAATTAGTCCACACGACACTCAAATCCTCCTCCTTACCCCATACCAGTCCCACTTAGATCCCAGCAGATGCAACACCTGCTCTACCCTCTTGAACCACAATGTGAGGAGCACTTCCCTGACACCTGGTACAACTGGCCCCTTTGCACCACTCAGGAGCCAATGCCATGTCCACAGAGACCTTCCCACCCCTTAATCACCCCATTTTATTTCCTCTAAGCCTATACTAGTTTAGATATATTTTACTTATTATTGAATATTTATATTTATATAAACAATTGTTCCTTACCTTGCTCTATGAGGAATACATTTGCTAGGGCAACCATAACAAAGTATTGTGTTGGTGCAAAAGTAACTGTGGTTTTTGCAATTTGTGCTTTACTGCAATTACTTTTGTACCAACCTAATACCACGGGCCAGGTGGCTTAAGCAATAGGAATGTATTGTCTCACCATTCTGGAGTCTACAAATCCAAGATCAAGGTGTCAGCAGTGTTGGCTTCTTAGGGCTATGAGGAAGAATCACTTCCCTGCCTCTTTTCTCACTTCTGGTGGTTTCACGGCAATCTGAAGCTTCCCTTTGCTTGTAGAGGCATCACCCCCATGTCTGTTCTCCCTGTGTGTGTGACTTTGTATACAAATTTCCCCTTTTTATAAAGACGTCAGTCATATGGACTAAGGGCCCATTCTACTTTGGTATGACCTCCCCCAACTAATTACATCTATAATGATATTATTTCCATAAAAGGTCACATTCTGAGGTGTGGTGGCTAGGACTCCAACATTCTAATTTAGAGGGCCATGATTCAGCCCATAACACAGTCTTTATCCCTCTCTGAAATTGACTGATTTTATTTGTCAACCTATGTATTGCCTACTCCCTCCTCACCAAACGTCAGCACCATGACAGCAGGACCTTGAATGTCTCATTTACCACAGCAACTGCTACATAAGGCTGGGCTGACACAGAGAAGATGCTTTGTATAGTTTCCTGAATAGATGAATTAAAACTAAAGCAGCAGGCCAATTTTCTGAATAAAAACACTGAAGCCACAATAGTGAAGCTACTATTCAGTTATTTAAAATGATGTTTCTGTAACTATTGATGTGGGAAAACATCCTAACATATTGTTGAGCAAAACAAGAAAGTTTCAAATCAGAATAAACAATATAATAACATTTATAAAACACACACACACACATATATAGGTCCATTCAAACAATTGTGTAGTTACATAGAAAAGGGTCTGAAAGAATATAAATCAGGTTGTAGCTAGCTGGGTGGTATTTTATTTACTCATGTGGTTTTTTGTTGTTTATATTGTCTGACTTTTCTGCAATAGATATGCGATGTTTGTGTAAAAAGAGAAATAATTAAAACCGAGCTTTTCAGGGAAAAACAAAAACAAGCCCTCTCACTTCCAGTGTGATGTGGGCATCCACTATGCCTTGTCCCAGGCTGCAAGCTCCATGAGAGCAGGGACCATGTCTTTGCACCTACAAGCCTCACGCCATGCTTGGCACATAACAGGTGTTCCTTATATGCTGGCTGAGTGGAAATAAATAGATACATGGATTCATGTCCCCACAAGACCTTAACCAAAGCAGTTGTTCTAGCAGCCTTCCTGGTAAACATATGGTATATTTTCTTACCAATGCAAAAATCTTTAGAAGAAGAAAGAGGAGAGGAGGAAGGGGAGGTGGAAGGGAGGAATGCAGACACTCTAGCCTGTTAAATATCTCTGGTGTGTTATCCAACTATAGTGATATCTAAGGTGTTGTCAAGAATAAAAACACAGCACGAAGCAACACTGTCAAAGCTAGGAAAAAATTAAACCAGAAGGGCTGTCACCCAAACCTGTGAACCAAACAGCCACATTTCACTGGATTCTTCTAATTAGTGTTTGAAAAGCCTTTAGAAGCAGACAAGTGCTACATTAAGTGCTTAGTATTCATTAATACTTTGAGTAGATGAGGTAGGCAGGTACTTACTGATTATGTAAATGTCCTGAGCTTGTCAGTACAGTATTTGGAATCAATGTCTGGCTATATTTCAAAATTTCTATACATTTATGAGTTTTATAAATTTTATACAGTTTTTATAAATTTCCTCCAGCTTCTGGCTTCCAAAGAAAGTAGCTTCATATATTTGCAGTTTATAATTTACTAAACTTTAGAAATTACCTAACACTGTAGTTCTCAACTCTATCAGATCCAACACCCCTTTTTATAATAAACACTTGGTCATACCTCCTTTTAGTATCCTGAAGTGAAATTATAGATAATCTACCTATATACAACATATTTCAGTGTGTAAATACCCAGGCATACCCAAATGACTGTGTCAGATGCTTGCAATATGTGAAAAATCACCGCAAACGTGCCAGTTCCAGATGGCAGGCTGTTCCAGAGTGCGGCGTGAGAAATGCAATACCATGGGTGGCATTCCCACAGGGGCCTTGGTTTTCTGAAAGGGCAAACAACTCCTCTTAAGTTCCAAACTAAATACATTATAATCTTCCTTTGATTTATTCTATAGTTATATCACTGGAAAATTCAATGTACCTGTGTATTAAGGCTATCCAAAATATCCTATGAGTTTATATGTAAAAGACAGTGATGTTCCAGGCTCAGATTATCATAACCAGGATTTTAATCTACAGGAATGTCAAGCAAAATATCTGAAAGTTGTGTGATAATGTCCTACACATTTCACATCTCAGGGTCCCCCCAGATGCCAGGAGTACTCCCCACCATTCCAATGTTTGAGAGTTTAAAAAAAATCCCCAAAACATTTTTTATTTCATTTGGGAGCCAAGTGCCAAAATAACCCATGGGGTGGCATGGCCCCTCTTGAGCCTCATGGATCAATTTTACATCCTTATGTTAAAAAATGTAGATATCGTGTCCCCGCAAAATATGCCCAAGAATCACAGACCAAGTGTTGGCAGAGTCAAGTAAGAGGTAGAGGTGAGATGGACGAGCACTTTCCATACGCCAGGCATTTTCTTAAGCTCCATATGGATGTCACTCATCTAATCTTCACATCAACACTAAGAGACAGACTGTATTGTCCCATTGGACAGTTGAGACCTAAACACAGACGTGGCTTACCCAAGACCACAGAGCAGTAAGTGGCAGAGCCCTAACTGAGACCATCCTCATCAGGATGACTGTGCAGCACAGTGCACGTGCCGACAGTCCTTTAGGACTGGAGAGAAGAGCAAGGAGAGTGGAACCATGGAACCCTTTCATGTTATGAGCACACAGGTAGACCAGTTCTACCAGTTCAGGACATTCACCTCCAACCATCCCTCCAAGTCAAGGTTTGTTTCTCACTCGGTCTCATCTTCTGCTTTCTTGTGTTTTTCCTGCAGACATTCATGCCCAGGAGAAGGCTGCACTGGGTCCCTCTGGACCTTTCCTAAAAGGGAGATCCCTGTTCACTAGATGAGTTCCAGAACCATCCACTAAGGCTTTGGAGCCCCCTTCCATCAGCTGACCTTCACTGCATCCCCTATCGCTCAAGATGAGTGGCTTCCTCGCCTCCCTGGACCCCCGGCGGGTGCAGTGGGGGGCTGCCTGGTATGCAATGCACTCCAGGATCCTACGCACCAAACCAGTGGAGTCCATGCTAGAGGGAACTGGGGCCACCACGGCACATGGAACTAAGCTAGCCCAGGTGCTCACCACAGTGGACCTCATCTCTCTTGGCGTTGGCAGCTGTGTGGGCACTGGCATGTATGTGGTCTCTGGCCTGGTGGCCAAGGAAATGGCAGGACCTGGTGTCATTGTGTCCTTCATCATTGCAGCCGTCGCATCCATATTATCAGGTAAGTGTCTCCATGCAAGGAAGTACTGTGGAAAATGTGCTTACCAGCCTGGTCACTGCTCATCCCCTTTCTCCGGAGTATTTAGTGGTGAGATGTATGAAGTGGTAGAAAAGTGGATCATAATGCTCTTTTTTGCCTTGACTTCCAGAGAGGTTAGGGCCAGGTTTTGACTTAATTATAGCAGCTTCCTTTTTTTTTTTTTTTTTTTTTTTTTTTTGAGATGGAGTCTTGCTCTGTTGCCCAGGCTGGAGTGCAGTGGCGTGATCTCAGCTCACTGCAACCTCCGCCTCTGCCTCCTGGGTTCAAGCAATTCTCCTGTTTCAGCCTTCTGAGTAGCTGGGATTATAGGCGCCAGCCACCATGCCCGGCTAATTTTTGTATTTTTAGTAGAGACGGGGTTTCACCATTTTGGCCAGACTGGTCTCAAACTCCTAACTTCAACTAATCCACCTGCCTCGGCCTCCCAAAGTGCTGGAATTACAGGCATGAACCACCGTGCCTGGCCTTCTTTTTTGTTGTTGTTTTTTGTTTTTTGCTTTCTGGGTTTTTTTTAAAACAAAAACAAAAACAAAAAAAAACACAGAGTTTTGCTCTGATGCCCAGACTGGAGTGCGATCTCAGCTCACTGTAACCTCCACCTCCCAGGTTCAAGCAATTCTTCTGCTTCAGCCTCCTGAGTAGCTGGGATTAAAGGTGCATGCCACCACGCCTGGCTAATTTTTGTACTTGTAGTAGAGACAGGGTTTCACCATGTTGGCCAGGCTGGTCTCGTACCCCTGACCCCGCACTTTGGGAGGCTGAGGTGATCTGCCCGCCTCAGCCTCCCAAAGTGCTCGGATTACAAGCGTGAGCCTCTGCTCCCTGCCTATTTTTTCAATACAGAGAGTTATTCTGGTTCTCATATATCTCCCAGCTTCTCATTCCCTGTTATGTTCTAATGGCTCTGTTTTTATTTTAACTCTCCTTTACACCGGAAGATAGGTCAATCCTCTTGAGGGAGAGGGGAAGGATACAGCTAAGATATAAATAATAAAGATAGGCAGAGCAGCAAAATGACAGGTCAATAAATCTGATATGATTGGGATTTGATAAACCTCAAACTGGCATCGAGCCCCCAAGGAGAAGGAAGCCAGGCCAGGAGATTTAAAGCTCTTGTGAGAATCACGGTGCGCCATCTGCCACAAACACCTCCACAGATTTATATTGCACAGTGACAGGTCCACTAGCAGCTCCTTGTCTCCCCTTGAGAAAGAATCATAAAACTCATTTTTTAAAATAAGGTGCCAGGACTTACACGCCTATACTTTGTAGAAATGGCTCTCCTACTGCCTTTTCCTTTTCCTTCCTCTTCTCTTGAGTAGCGATCTACAATATCTTCCCAGAATTGCTGGAGTAGGCCAATGGACAACTTGAGAAAGGAAAGCCTCCTGCTTCTTGATGATTGCATTGCAAAAGCATGAGGCTTTTCTGGGTTTTAGGGTGGCAGATCATGTGGGCCAACCCATGTACTGACAGTGAATGTCTTGGTCTCTTCAAATATTTCAGGAGAAGTAGGAATTCTAACTTACATTGGGAATTCTGTGTACCAATGAGTGCCATCATAAGAAAAGCACTACATTAATGTCATACATGTAGAATAGTCTTCACATAAAACACAGACTACAAACATGAAACCAGAAAGTGTGCTGGTTTGTATTTAACGTCTCTTTAATTTGATAAGGAAAATAAGCTGAGTTTATTAACCTCCTGTCTTCTCTTTCCTGTTGGTTTTACCATTTATCCCCTTCTCTCCTGAAGTCATCCTCTCACAAGCGTGAATATCCTAATAGTTGAGGTTTCTTCAGAATTGAGGGGTTTTCTCTCCTATCGATGAAAGTAAATTATTCACATGGATGAATTTTGGAAATACTTGCAATTCTATTACTATGAAAGCAATTACCTCCAAACTTTTTTGACGGAGAAATTGACTCACCATGAGTTTCTAGATCTAAACGTGTTATCATGTGGAACAGAATGTTGATAGTAGGACAAAAGGCAGCCATATACTCAGAGGTTTCCACGGAAGGCACAGGGCCGATGCATCAGATTAATGAAGACTACACAGTTTTCAATAGATCTCATCCTATTTTGACCCAGTCTCCCAGAACACAGTGATTTTTGTGAATGAATTACCTGTGTCTTATTCTTCACAGGATATATTACATCTGTAAATCAGAGCCTGCCCCCTACCCCATCACAGTGCTCATGGGCAGTATATAATCTAGACTTTTCCACTGCTCACATGGAGAGCCTGAGATTGGCCCAGCCTGTGTTATGCTGGAGCCAGCTCACACCAGCTGCCAAGAGTACTGATTGTGCATACCTCTTTCCAACTTTACATTCAATGATGTCATGTTGTTAACTTGGAATCAGCTATGAAGGGACTATGTGTTTGTTGTTGTTACCATAGTTCAGAGAGTCAGTTGTTAAACCTTTACCAGCACATCACGAGCCTACTTCCATTAAAGACCCTGGTCCTGCTCAGTAACTGAGGCCTTCACCACAGCACCAAGCACAAGAAGAAAAAACCCTACCTCTCCCTAAAACAGGATTCCCCCTCTCCGCCTATTGCCCCATCCATAACACTTCTCTATACTGTGTGACTGACTTATCTAGCCACTGAGGCCATTTGGAATCCTCCCAGAGCCCCTGGCCAGGCCAGGACCAAAACATTATAACTTACGCCAATGTTAGCATATTTATAGCAGGTTTCTTCAAGCAGGCCTCTCACTCTTGTGATTGTTCGTCACTAAACTAAAGGAAGTGCCGCTCCAAGTGTCTTCTTTCCACTTTCACATCATCATCACATATTGCCTCACCTTTGGCAAAACTTCCCACTGCTTCTCCATACCACAGTAATCAAACTCCCCTATGTCTTCATCCTTTTTAATACATGGTCCTTTTCTCCTGGTCTTAATTAAAACCTGGCTCACCTGAGGGTGAGCCCAGTCTCCACAATTGTGCATTTATCTCCAGCAATAATCACTGCTTAGTTGCAAGAATGAAGTAAAGAGAAAGTTGGGATTAACTTAGATTTAACTTTTTCCAAGCAGAGGGGGAAAAAAGTAATGGGGTTAAGGGTATTTTCAAAGGAAGAGTAAACTGTGCTGAATCACATAATCTAGGCTGGCTAAGAAGGGAAGTGAAAACACAAGAGTGATGGTGACTTATGAAAAGTGGTATGATCGGTAGAAATTGGAATTGTCAATGAGGTCAAGATATCATTGCCATAAAAATACTGGGAAAGTGAGATAGAAAGCTAGGAAGTGATGGAAATGATAAAGGTGGGATGTTTGAAATAAAGATTTCAGAAGTAGTACAGCAATCGATAACATTCAGTTTAGACTTGAAACCTGGTTCAGCCACTGACTAGCTATGAGACCTTGAGCAAGCTCCATAATTTCTCTGAACTTCAGTTTCTCCACTTTAAAAATAACAATACCTACTTCATAGGGTTGTTGTCAAGACTAAAGGAGATGCATATTAATTGCCTGGTATGTTGCCGAGCACATAGCACTAAATAAGTGCTTATTATTATTTTGTGCCAAACCCTAAATTAGGTGCTTTCCAGAGAGCATGGCCCTTAAAACTCTTTATCTCTTTAAAGATTATTATCTCCAATTTCACATACGTGGAAAATGTGCAAACCGAAGTTTAAACGAGAGAACCCGCATTCAAATCTGTTGATAGATAGGTTGAGAGATAATGCCAACAACTCTCAACCCTGGCTATGGGTTTAAATCACTTGGCAACTTTGTTTTCTGTATTAATGAAAAATGGATTTTGGAGTTCAGTTTTATTGAATTATAATTACATATCATAAAATGCATCCTTTTTTATATACACTTCTATGAGCTCTGATAAACACATATAATCATGTAAGCTTCACCACAATCCAGATGCAGAAGAGCTCCATCACCCCCAAAATAATTTCTCCATGCTGCCTCTTTGTAGTTAAGCCCTCCTCCCACTCCCAGCCCCTGGCAACCACTGATTTGTTTTCAGTCCCTATTGGTTTGCCTTTTCCAGAACATTATGTAAATAGAATCATTCAGTATATAACCTTTTAAGTTTGCTTTCTTTCACTTAGTAAGATGCATTTGAAATTCATTCATGTTGTTGTGTGTATCAGAATGTTGTTCCATTTTCTTCCCATTGTATGGCTATACCACCATTTGTTTATCCTTTTACCAGTTGGAGGACAACTGGGTTGTTTCCAGTCTGTGGCCGATATAAATAAACTCACTGCAAATATTTACGTATAGGTTTTTATATAAACACAAGTTGTGGTTTCTCAAGTAAATACTTAGGAGTGAAGTTGTTAGTTTGTATGGTAAGTGAATGCTCAACTATAGAATAAACAGCTAAGCTTTTTTCCAAAGTAGCTGTATTATTTTTGACTCGCACAGGAATATGTGAAAGTTCCAGTTCCTTGTCAGCACTCAGAATTGTCAAGTGTTGTTTTTTGTCATTGTTTTGTTTGTTTTTGTTTGTTTGTTTGCCATTTTAAAAGACATATAGCAATATTTCAATGTGGTTTTAATTTGCATTACTCTAATTACTAATGATGTTGGACATCTTTCTATGGGTTTGTCACCCATGTGCTCTCCTTGGTAAAGTGTCTATTTAAATCTTTTGCCCTTTTTTTTTTTTTGAGATGGAGTCTCGCTCTGTCATCCAGGCTGGAGTGCAGTGGCGCAATCTTGGCTCACTGCAAGCTCCGCCTCCCGAGTTCAAGCGATTCTTCTCCCTCAGCCTCCTGAGTAGCTGAGACTGCAGACACACACCACCACACCTGGCTAATTTTTGTATTTTTAGTAGAGATGGTGTTTCACCATATTGATTAGGCTGGTCCCGAACTCCTGACTTCATGATCTGCCCACCTCAGCCTCCCAAAGTGCTGGGCTTACAGGCATGACTCACCACACCCAACTCTTTTGTCCTTTTTTAATTGGGTTTTTTATTTTCTTATTATTAACTTTTAAGCATTCTTTATATATTCTGGAGACAAGTCCTATATTAGGTATGCATTTTGTCAAATACTTTCTCCAGTTTGTGACTTGTCTTTCAATTTCTGTTTATTTCTTTTTAAAACTACTGATGCCCAGGCACCACCTCTAGCGTTTCTAATTCAATTGGCCTAGGCATTGGAATTTTTTAAAGTTCCCCAGGGAATTCTAATTCTAATTACTTTTGCACCAACATAATGGAAACTATTTGGACCACACAATCTTAAGAGAGTTTTTGGCCTTGTGGCACCATTCCCCATGCTATGCAAACCAGCTTATAACATGAAACAAATCTGACTCAGAGAGCAATCTATTTTCTTTATAATTTGTCAAGCTGGGAAGTTATAGCAACTTGCCAAGCTCCTCCCACTAGTCCCACCCCAACGTTATGATTGCCCACTGCCCTGTCACAGGTGGAAGAAAACTTATCAGAGGAAGCAGCTTGTGCTTTGTCCAAAAGGTCTTATCTACTCTTCAATAGCTCAGTAGACCACAACCAGAGCCCATAGCCATGCCAACCCTAAAAACCCTTTTGTATATTGCAGATTGTATAAACTAGATAGATGAAATAGGTTTTTTTCTTCGTGGTTCCCACCTACAGCCTTTTGGAGAGACTGAAGGGTGGAGGCAGGATGGTTTACAGTGGTTCTCTAATGTAGTTGGCTATAGATGAAACACAGCAAAGCCATCGTGCCAGTGACATCCGGTCATTTAAAGCCCCAAGAGACTCTTATGAGTAGTGGAAGAGAGGCAGATTTAACTTTTTTTGTAAATTTATGTCCAGTTCTCTTTTAACATTATTAAAATTGTTCCTCAAACAGAATACAGGTCTGAATCACTCCTAAGCTCCTACACTTTCTATAGTAACCCTTCAAGCTCATTTCTCAAACATTATTGGTAAGGATTCAACAACAGTATGCACACACAGCATCAGTCCTTTCCCTGGAACACAGTACTTATAATTTTTGTCATCTACTCATAAGAAATATTTGGCAAAAATCTAATAAGATAAGGTTCAGTAAAAATGTACTGGGTTCCTACCATGTATCAGTCCTGGGGCAGTACTAAGAATAGGCAAGAAATTGCCTCTTACCTATTTCCAAAGGACCCATTGCTATTGGGTCCCATTGCTTATTGATGGTGATGAATGCCAAACCTGATAAGTGACTATGGCAATAATGGTTGTAACAATGTAATAGTCGTAGTGGCAACTACCACTTATTGAGTACCTACTTTGTACCAAAAGAGTTCTAAGTGCTTAACACATTATTTTACTTAATCTTCACAACAACCATATATGACAAACAGTGTTACACTTACTGCATATTCCAGATGAGAAAACAGAGGATTCTGAAAGGTTTGGTAATTTGCTTAAGGCTCCTGCTTAAGAGGTGACAGCATGAGGAATGCAGTGAAAACAGTCTGACTCCAGAGCTTACTTCTTCATCATTCTGCTGCCCTGCTACTGTATTAACAGATTACATTACATTCAATTGCAGACAGCAGAACACCAAAATAAGGGAGAATTTCATTTCTGTCCTGTGTACAAGAAGCCTGGAGAGAGGCAGCTGTTGTGGCCTCTCAGACATGGGGACACAGGCCCCTTTATTTTTCTGCTGTGCCAGTCAGACATTTGGCTTCCATTGCAAGGTAACTCAAGACTCAAGATGACTGACGAAGCTCCAGTCAGTATATCTGAGTTCCAGAAGGCAGGAAGAAAAATGGAAAGTTGGGGCAGGTGATTCCTTACCTTTCTGTCCCCTTTTTTGTTGTTGTTTGCTTGTTTTGAGACAGAGTCTCGCTCCGCCACCTAGGCTGGAGTGCAGTGGCACAATCTCGGCTCACTGCAACCTCTGCCTCCTGAATTCAAGTGAGTCTCCTGCCTCAGCCTCACGAGTAGCTAGGATTACAGGCACCCACCACCATGCCTGGCTAATTTTTGTATTTTTAGTAGAGACGGAGTTTCGCCATGTTGGCCAGGCTTGTCTCAAACTCCTGACTTCAGGTGATCTGCCCTCCTTTGCCTCCCTAAGTGTTGGGATTACAGGTGTGAGCCACCACACCCGGCCCCTTTCTGTCCTCTTTTTAAGAATCTTTCTTATAGGTCCTTCTGCATTTCTCCCACTGACATTGGCCTAAACTTAGACATCTGGCCACAGCAGTGAGGCTGAGAAGTATAGTCTTCTAACTGGGTATTTTGCCAACTCCAGAATTACAGAATTCTGTTGATAGGAAGGAAAGGAAAAACTGGCTGCCACTGCCACATCTCTAATGGATGCAAAATCCTGAAGCCTTCCAGTTTGCTGAGGTCATTTTTTTCTGCAATATTTAAATCAAATTGGTTCTGATTCCCAATTTACAATGCGAAAATCTAAGGTCCCCCTCAGTAAATGTAGGGAGTTGTGAAGCTGACCTTCCTCTTCACTCTTCTGGCTCTAAGTCTCTGCTTCTACAGAGTCTCTGTTTCCACTTTGCATTTTACCTCCTTACCTGCTCTCCCCTTTCTTTATCATCATTATCAAACTCATCTGAGCAAAGCGTCAGTAATGCAGGATTGTGTGTGCCATAGACTTTATGGAAAGTTTGGACCAGAGATGGGAGATATAGTACAGTCAATCCTAGCAAACAGCAAGCTCACACTTGAATATAGGACACTCCAATTCTCTTTGCCTTTAGGGAATATCCACCAACCCTCTCTTCTTCTTGGCACCAGCTTTTGGCCCTATGGATGGGCGGCCTTTCTCCCATAACCTCACCTTCTACTCTGCTCATTTTCAAGCCCTAAAACTCCGTCCATATCCTACCAAGCAGTTATTTCTTCATCACCCTCCAAGTTCATCCTGGTCATTCTCCAAAGAATATCTTTCCCAACCAAAATAATTTATTGAGGTAATTCACTAAACAAAGAAGGTTCTCAAAGGAGGGATTTGGGGGCCACGCTGGGAAGGTTAGGTATCATCCTCTAGGCATTGAGAAGTTCAGTGACATGACCAGATATGTACTTTAGTAATACAGTGGAAAGAGAATGGAGGTAGGGAAGCTGTTATGCACATATTCCATGAAACATACAGGAGATATGAAGCCCTAGTCCCTGAAAGGCCAAAAGGAAGCTTAGGATGAAAAGAATTTGGGCATGAGTAGATAAAGGACAAGGAGGGAGAGCAAGAAAGGCTCTTTCTAGCCAAGAAAAGACATATAATAGAGAAACTATTGAAACAATGTCATTAAAAATAGATTTTGCAACGCAGTTCTGGTGCCAGAAAGTGAAAGTAGAAACAGAAAACTCTAGCAAAGAAGACCACCACAGAACACCACAAGGGGTCTAGAACTCATCTTTGCGTGTAGCACACCGCGGAAGGTGCTTTCATGCAGCACCTCCTTCCCATCCTCACCAACCCTGTGGAGGGAGGGATGACTGTTCTGCTCTACAGACGAGGAGCCAGAGTCAGAGGTTAAAGGAGCTTCCTGAAAGTCCCACTGCTATTCAGTGCTGTGCCAGAACTCAAATCTACGACTGTAGCATTCCAAAGCTCATGCTCTGCCATTTCAGCAAGCTATCTCTGAGATCTTTGAAGCCAGAAAATCTTTCTCATTAGATGTGAATTAATTGTGATCAATTCCCATTGATTTTGTCTCAAAGGCAATGAAGGGTCATCACACTGAGCAGTAATTTTCTTGGCACCCTTAGTTTATGATTTGGCATTAGGGTTTATAATCTGTGTTTCCTGCCATCCTCATTTGATCTTTGGCACCTCGCGATCCATCATCAGGCAAGCTCATGGTAATGGAATCCCTGGGGAGGAGGTAAGAGAGCGGAGCCCTGTTGAGCAGATGTCTCTCCACAGGTTCCCAACCTCCTCCCGGGTGGGTCCTTGCAAAGCTCAAACGTAGGCTCCCCATCCCAGTATTCATCTTGGGTTTGAGTTTCATGATCAAAGAAAGATTTCTAAAGACTCAGTCTATATAGATAGTCTGACAAGTTCCCCTGTTTTATCTTTCAGAACAATAAACGATTTTCCCTCCTGAAATTGAAGACAGCCTTGAGAGGTGAAATAGGAGGGTTGGTCCTTTGCAACTCCTCCATGATCTAGGATTAGTCATTCATTCCACAACTTGCATTTGTTTGTTCCCCGAAACACCTCTGGAAACTGCTGTTAACAACACCGGGGAGTGGAAGAGGCAGGATATTGTGAGGACGGGAAGGAAATGCAAAGATGAACAAATGCATGCCAGTCCTCAAATCTCTGAAAGACTAGCTCTCTCAAATGTCCAAATACACAGCCATAGGTCAAAATCATAATAATGATGCAGCCACTCCTGACGCTTATAAAGTCTCTAAGATATAATTTAGCAAGCACATGATAAATGTTAGTTCATGTTATTATTACTATCAGTTTTATTGTTATTAGGCAAATACTGTGCACCAGGCACTGTGCATACATTGTCTCATTTAATTCTCTCAATCTTCCTATCACGTGGATATTATGGTCCCAATTTTGTGACTCATCATAAAACTAAACCAGAGCAGTTTTGCTGTGCCTCACACTAGCTGAAAAAATTTGCATCATCCCAACAAACCCTACAAAATAAATGCCATTATTATATTCATTTTGCAGATGACAAAACTGAGGCTCAGAGAGGTTAGGTGACTTGTCCAGAGCTACAAGGTGGTCAGTAGCAAAGGCTGGGTCTAAATATGATTCAGCCTGATTCCAGAGACCATGACCCCCATGCTGTTCCATACAGACACAAACTTCCAAATTTATTATTTATTTATTTATTTATTTTTGAGATAGGATTTCACTCTGTCCTCCAAGCTGTAGTGCAGTGGCATGATCATGGCTCACTGCCGCCTCAGACTCCTGGGCTCGAGCAATCCTCCCACCTCAGCCTCCTCAGTAGCTGAGACTATAGGTGTGCATCATCACACCCAACTAATTTTCTTTCTTCTTCTTCTTCTTCTTTTTCTTCTTCTTCTTCTTCTTCTTTTTTTTTTTTTTTTTTTTGTAGAGACAGGTGTCGCTATGTTACCTAGACTGGTCTCAAACTCCTGGCCTCAAGCTACCTTCCTGTCTCAGCCTCCCAAAGTGCTGGGATTACAGGTGTGAGCCACCATGCCTGGCCCACCCCTAAATTTAAAAACTCACCAAAGAGAACCAAATGAATCAAGGAACCCTCACTTTTATTGGGGCTTCAAAAGACCCTGTACCTTACCCTATTGATTAGCAGAGCACTTTTGTAGATCAAAACTTCTCTAAATCAGGTCATGAAGATAATTTGTAAGCTCAGCATCTTTCTGTCACCTGTCAGCAGTGAGGAGAAAGGTGTTGTAAAGTTCATGTAGCTCTTCTATATAGGGATCAATTGACAGCCCTGTAGGAAGGATGTCAGTTACCAATTCAGAGAAGGTGAGCACATTTTAATAGAAATTTGCAAGTTTCTCAGATTGTTGATGGTGATAATGAGTTTCCTCCAGCAAAGCCAGGAAAACCTGGGCTTCTTTTACATCTTCTGCAGCACCTAGTAGCGTGGACAGTGCATGCCATGAGCACCTAGCATGGCTGTGGGAGGGACTGACCACTTTCTCTGGGCCCGGCATAGCAGGAGATGCTGCAGAACATGGGAAAGCACTCTGAGACAAAGGGTTTGATATCGATATGAAGAAACAAGACACACACATGTGAAATAATTGTGAGTGCTGCAAGAGACAATCAGGCCTGGTCAGAAGTTGGGACACCTGAGGTCTAATTCCAACTCTCATCCTCAGCAGTTCAGGGCCCTCAGGTAAGTCATTCACATGACCTGATCTCGGTTTCCTCCGCTGATAAATGAAGAGTTTGAATTAGATTGCCTGTCTCATTAGTTTGCATGAAAAACGACCCAGGGAGGGGAAAGATTTGTAAAGAAGGGCCTATTGTCTCAACTCCCCTGCAACCCAACACACGTCCTAACCCCAGCTAGCATCTGGGAACCAGATGCAATTAGTCCCTGTAGCTGAACTGCCTCTGTTCAAGACCTGCTTTGCCATTTTCTCCTTGTATGACTTGGGAAATACACTTAACCCTAGAGCTTTCCAAACAGGTTGCTGAAACTTGGAGGTGTGCCAAAATATGAATCCTTCAGCTTTAGGACACCTGGAAAGTGCTATAGGCCCCAGGCTAGTGAGCAGCCTCACCCTTTTATACATTACCTCCTTTCCATATCCATACAAATATATATGTAGATTGAGACAGAGTCTCACTCTGTCACCCAGGATGGAGCACAATGGCATAATCTCAGCTCACAGCAGCCTCTGCCTCCGGGGTTCCAGCGATTCTCCTGCCTCAGCCTCCTGGGTAGCTGGGATTAGAGGCATACACTACCATGCAGGAATAATTTTTGTATTTTTAGTAGAGATGGGGTTTCGCTGTGTTGGCCAGGCTGGTCTAGAACTCTTACCTCAGGTGATCCGCCCGCCTCGGCCTCCCAAAGTGCTGGGATTACAGGCATGAGCCACCTTGCCTAGCCCAAATATTATCTTCAAGGTGGGTTATGTGATGTGGAAAAGGTTGAGAAGTCCTGATAACCTGTTGAGATCTTGGACTCATCATCTGCAAACGGAAATTTTGTTAGTTTCTGCATCGTGACCATCTTGTGAAGATTAAGATTTTGTATGTAAAGTGCTTAATATGCCCATGCACATAGTAAATGCTCAGTAATGTTTGTATTATTATTATCACCACTACCAAGACTACTGGCCAGTTTCCAACCTGACAAGGCTAGGTTCTTAATGCAAATCAGTAGTCCTGGTGCCAGTGCTGAAGGTCCTCAGTCCGCCCCTCGCAAAAAGACTGGTAGACTTGCCTCCTACTCACTTTCCTCCAGATGAACCCTGTGAAAAGACTATGCTTTTGACTCTGAAAGCATATGTCCAAGAAGAATTCTCTTCCTTTAAAGGAACAGCCTCCTTTAACAAGGCTATGCCTTAAAACACATTAATAGGTCGTGCCTCAAAACAAGTAAATAAATATGTATAATAATTACAAACAGTGACAAGTGCTATAAAGGAAAATAAACAAGGTATCATGACAAAGTACTTTTTCTGAAGAAGTGATACTTAAGCAACTTCAACTTGGTGTACTGAAATAGATGCTAGAGATGCAGAGATAAGTAAGGCATGGTACCTGCCAACGGCCACAGAAAACACCTGAGACAGGAATGTTGATGAAAACTCATGAAGAGGAGTTATGCCAAACACCAGCCCTTGCCCTCAGAGGTTTGCACAGGTAGACTTTCTGAGTGGAGTCTAACTGGCCAATCACAGCAGCTCAGGAGCTTTGCATGTGCCAGGCCATCTACTTTGAACACTCTGGCCCACTCCTCACGTTGCTAGTTCACAGAGGCTGCAGACGAGGAGCCACAGCCACCCCAAGGAATCAAAGAGCTCTTGACACTTGCCCTGGCAAGGAAGTGAGATCACCAAAGCAAAGGGTGCAAGGAGAGGAAAGAACTGAAGGGAGAACTTTGTTAAATGACTACACACAGATGGAGATGGATAAATAAGAAGCAATGATGAAAAAAGAAAAGAAATGGGCAGAAGAAAGCGAGTGAAACCAAAGGAAGAACAGATTCTTACACAAGGGAACAGAGAGGGAATAAGTGTTTGCATCACAAGCTGCAGGGACACTGATAAAAGGCCATTCTGTTGACAGCTTGTGGGTTAGAGATGGCAATTTCTGGGGTGTAATGAAGGCAAACACCACAGTGCAAAGGGTAGCATTAGCATGGAGAAGAGCAAACAGCAAGCAAGAGAATGGATCCTTTATTTAACAACCCAAGGAATCCATTTGTCCTGGACACAACCTGTGTCCTTTTTAAGAGTCATGAGTACGTATGTGAAAAACAATTATTTGCTAATATGCATCACAAACATTTTATATACTATTCCTCACCACTGGTCACTCTCATAGATCTGGCCATAAGTTCCTCACAAAGTAATTGAAAACATTTATATAATGTATACATTTACATATATATGCATATACACATATTTGCACAAATATATCTGTAGATCTTATTAACTCTTCAGACATTTCCTACTTGGAATAAATTCAACAATAGCCCTTGGCTATATTAATTTCTCTTGAGAGTTTGTTTATAAATGCCCTAGCTTATCACTTCTTAGACTTTTAAAGAAAAATAAGCAGTATAATGAGTTTCTCTTACATGTGAAGCATAGCTACAAACACCTGCTCCTTTGAAAACATTTCTAAGATTATTTTAATTAGGAGAGTGCTTATGTGGCATAATACTATAAGCTCAGCCGAGGGCACTTGCTATTTTCCTTGGTGGGAAAGCCTCTTTCAAGAAGTCCCCCAGTGTATCCAAGGGAGTCACTATTCCATTCACTGGAGTTCTCTTGTTCAAAATTTAGCTCAAAACTCTCCATTGCTGTTGCATTCAGTAGGAGCTACTTAGCCATAAAGAATCCATCAGGACCATGTAGGTGAGGCTCTTTGGAAGAACAGTAACTGCCACCTTTATCAGTTGTGCACAGAAGACACTTCGGCCGCAGTTTACCCAGCGCACGCCAGCCTTCCATCCTCATGGATCAGCAGCAGGGGGCAACACTCACGCCATAAAATGCAAATTGTACACATGTGCCCTATAGAAGGCTGAATCCGCCTAGAGTTCTGAGGGGTGGGGGAGTAGAAAAGGGGAGAGGAGAAGGAAGGAGGTGAAAGTGATAGAAATTTGTTTCACAGGATGGGGGAGAACCAGAAGTAGGCACTGTAACCACATCCACCTCACCAAAAGATTCCCTCCCACAAGCCTCCTAAATCCGGAGTCTCTGGCCCCGTTCTTCCCCTCCCTGTGCATTGGCATCCCTGTCATGAAGGGTCTCTCATGGCTTTGGGACAGCCCCCCACAGAGCAGGTGCAGGCCCTTCAAAGATTTGCTGTGTCTCCCCTTCCCTGGTCATCTTCTGAGAATGTGTCCCCTCCCCGTGGAACCCCCATTCGCCTGCTCCTCATCTGGGCTGGGGAAGCCACGCGAGGGCGCAGGTGGGTCCTCTCGGCACTCACCTTGAACCCAGCTCATTGTATTCTCAGGGCAGGGGGTATGGCTGACCCCCCCCAGACTCTTCTGAGATCTGTCATCTCTGTTGGTGCCACTTTCACCTGCTTTAGAAATGAGACACTGCCTACTCCCTGAGAGTGATGAGTTGAGAAATATGCAGGTGGGAGAGAATTGCTGGTTGTCACTTCAACTCCAAGTCTCCTTTCCTTTTCTGCACAAAGCCTTTTTAGTCCACTTATGAGAGTCCTCTGGATGAGAGGCAGTAGGTCTCACAAAGAGAAGTTGAGTGAGAAAATGGGAAACTTCTCTTCACCCTCACAATTTCTAACTGCCGTTGTGGAACAGAACAAGAAGTTTCTAGATTAAAGATTTCAAACCTAGGAAGAAATTTCTCCACGTTCTGTTTTATAAGTGCATTGAGCACACCTAGGGCTTGGTCTAGAATCTAGATGATTTCTAATTTTCCTACCAACTCTGAGACTCTAAAACCATCAGCCAACAATGCTTGCTTCCAACCTGTTTTATCCCACTCTGAGGCAAAGGCTCCTGTATAAATACTCCACAGACTACTGCTAAGTAAAGATCGCTGGGATTCCTCTTCCTCGTCAATGAATAATAGCTCTAAGCTCCCACTGAAGGAGTACCTACCATATGTCAGGAACTATAACACATGTCCTTTGATGACCCATAGCAACCTGCATAGTAGGTATCACCATCACCATTTTCCAGGTAGGGAAACAGGGTCAATGAAATTGGCTGACCGGCTCCAGACCCAGATAGCAATAATTTTATTTGTCCTTTTTTTTTTTTTTTTTTTTTGAGATGGAGTTTCGCTCTTGTTGCCCAGGCTGGAGTGCAATGGCACGATCTTGGCTCACCGCAACCTCCACCTCCCAGGTTCAAGCGATTCTCCTGCCTCAGCCTCCCAAGTAGCTGGGATTACAGACATGTACCACCACACCTGGTTAATTTTGTATTTTTGTTGGAGATGGGGTTTCTCCATGTTGGTCAGGCTGGTCTGGAACTCCCAACCTCAGGTGACCCGCTTGCCTCTGCCTCCCAAAGACCTGGGATTACAAGCGTGAGCCACTGCACCCAGCCTATTTGTCCTTACTTAGTATGCCCAGGCACTGGGCAAAGTGATCTGTGTGCAACATCTTACTTCATTGTCATAACCGCTCTCTGGGTCTCTCTCCAGAGGCTGTGTGAATTCTATGACACCTCACTCCCTCTCCTAAAGGAGAGGAGGGGCTGCTGATGCTGGCCTTAGCATTCTCTCCCAGGTTGTCTAAGCATCAAATGTGAAACCAAGTACAATGAGTCTAGCATAGGTAGATGCCAAGAAAACACGTGCTTTCGCCTTTCCCTTTTGTAGTGACTTCTTCCTTCCAAGGTGGCCTTTGATGATAACCTGAAGCCACCCACATAAAAATGTTAGGAGCAGAGAAAAGGACAGTTCCAGCCTACTTGCCACTTCGACAATGAAGAAGGACCAATCTGGGCCAGAAGACGGGCTTGGGGCACAGATAACCCTGTGGATTGTTTAGTTGAAAGTAACCACATGAGCATCATCATCACCATCATCATCAATTACCATCATCATTATCATTTGATAAAGCAATCAAGTAAAACAATGTACATTGATGATGATTATTAACAACAGCATGACCAGATAATACTTGAATTCCTCATATTATACAGACTGTACCTTCAATAGCCTCCAAAATATTTTCATAGAGGGAGATCTAGAGAAGAGAGTAAACAGATAGGTTGGTTACATCCTTTTCTTTTTTTTTTTTTTTTTTTTTTTTGAGACACATTCTTGCTCTGTCGCTGAGGCTGGAGTGCAGTGGCATGATCTTGGCTCACTGCAACCTCCTCCTCCTGGGTTCAAGCGATTCTCCTGTCTCAGCCTCCAGAGTAGCTGGGATTACAGGTGCCCAGCTAGTTTTTGTATTTTTAGTAGAGATGGGATTTTGCCATGTTGGGCAGGCTGCTCTCAAACTCCTGACCTCAGGTGATCCGCCCACCTTGGCCTCCCAAAGTGCGGGGATTATAGGCATGCACCACCACACTGGGCTTATTTTTGTATTTTTAGTAGAGATAGGGTTTTGCCATGTTGGTCAGGTTGGTCTCAAACTCCCGACCTCAGGTGATCCGCCCGCCTCGGCCTCCCAAAGTGCTTGGATTATAGGCGTGACCCACCGCGCCCAGCCGGTTGGTTACATTTAATCAACAAATTGTTAAACTTCCTTGACCTGTTTGGGGGGCTGACTTCTCTGACTCTAAGGACAACTTATTTCCTACCTGTTTATATGTTGATATATTGGTGCTGTGGTTTGGAGGACTTGGGAGTTCTCTATTCCCTACCCAACTTTAATTGGAGCCCTGTCAGGTTCAATAACTGATGGTGTCATACACCCCTGATTAATGATGCTGCCTGTCCCCTAAACACAGGTGGTTACTGTCCACATGGGGCCTGCTTGGGCAGAGAAATCATAAGTCTCTTCTTAGACACAAAGAAACATAGGCATTCCCAGACAAATTACTTTTCCTCCAGACACATTCATAAAAATTGCCTGGGCTTCCCTGACAGGTGATGGAGTGACCGAGGCTGCTCAAGTAGAAGAGACAGTAGCAGTGAGGCTGAAGGGACAGAGCACCTGACCAGTCACTCCCTGAAAAAGAAACCGACAGTTTTCTTGACTAACCAAGGACATCAGTGCAGGTTCACTGGGTCCAGCCGCACCATGACAGGGCCTGGAGAGATGTTTCTCCTAACCCAGCAACCTGCTTCTCAAGACAGCAATAATGGGGACACTGCATTACCCACCATATGGAACTCGGTGTCATGGAGAAAATAAACGTCTCTGAGAGAATTCACACTTCATTTCTCTCTGAGGTCCTGTGATTCCTCTTCATACCCTACTCCCCATCTACATTTAGGCAGGACTAGCAACCGTAGCTACATATATGGCATGTCTTAGCCCTGCTGTGGCTTTATAAAAGGAAAAGGGATGTTTTAAGAAAAGTGAGAAAATGAGAAGAAAATAAGTAACAACTCAGCAAAATGCTATATTTGGTGAGGACTTCCTTAAAGACATGTTTGGGCCTAAGTAGTGAATTTCACAAATGTGGGCCAACGGCTGATTCCATCCTGTGTCTGGCAGATGGCAGATAGCTGGCACTTGGGAAGAACTGACTTCATGGATGAGAAATCACTGACCTTGTCCATTTCCTAGATCAGCCTACCCCAACCTTCCTGCCTACCCAGTGTGAAGTATAAGACACAGTATGTGCAAAACCTAATAGGGCCTGGTATCAGTGACCTATGGTCCACTCAAGGCAGCCTGACCGAATCTCTGAGCAACACTCCAGTTGTTGCTGATCCCAGAGGCCTGAATGAAACTGTAAAGTTGGCAAATTGTTTTCTTGGACACCTGCCTCCACTCCCTCTCATAATTTCTGATAGCCTCTTTCCCTTTGGACAGTCCTTCTGGCTGGTTGGTTTTCTGGTCTGTTTCCTCCATGATACTATAAGGCCCACAAAAAAGAGACTATATTCTTCCTGTTCACCTTTGAATCCTTAAAAGCTGGCATAGATGCATAGAGATGATACCTTACCAGTGCATGGGATAAATGGATAAGTGAATTAGAAAGCTCCTAAGGCTGGGTATCAGGAGACCTCAGTTCTAGCCCAAACTCTGCCATTAATGGAATACACAGCTTCAGATCTGGGGCTCAAATGCATCATCTATAATATAAAAAAACAACTCTGATGAGCAACTGACACCCCTTCTCATTCCCATGCTCAGTACAGCCCTGGGGGTCCACAGAGGAGGGTCAGGGGCTTTGGGCAGGTATGGGATGAAGGAGACCTTGAGCAGACCAACCTCCATTCTCCCACCCCTTCAAAAGGAACCACCTGCTTTCACCTATTTATGTATTGGGTTCTCAAATAAGACTGTGTGTGAAAAAAAGTTCTACAACTAAGAAAGAGCTTTAAACTATACAAGAAGATGAACAAGTACAGTCCTTTTCAGCTAGTCCTCCCGTCTATCAAAAAGGTCCCACCCCCTCAATCACTCGATCTCAGTCCACCTCTGCAGGTTCATCTTCCACAATCTCCAAAGTAGCCTGCATGTGTCAGCCCAGCTACACCTTTCATCTGCTTGAAACCACCCTTTCCTCTATTTTTTTCGACTGGCAAAGCCCAGCTCACCCTCCAAGAAGTAGCTTAAAAGGCTCCCTCCCCTAGTCTCCCTGCTTCCATAGCAACCAAAGAACCCTGCTCCCTAAGAAGCACGCTCACCGCACTGGGCTCCAAGAACACCTCATAAATGCTCGATAGTATGAAATGCTGGCTGCGTGGAATCAGCTGTTTGTTTATTAAACTCTTTCCTGACTGAAATATAGATGCCTCAAGATCAGGAAATCTGTCTCACCGTTTGTGTCTCTGTCATTCATTACAGTGCCTCATTTCATAGACACTTAATGTGTGTGGAATGAAGGAAGGAAATTAGAAAGTCAAAAGTTATTTGGGAAACTCTTAAATTAACGGATAAGTATGTTAGGGAATAGTCAAAGTAAGATAAGCTACGTATTAATGGGAAAATCTGTCTATCTGAGTAGAGCAATTGGCATTCAAGTGTGAATAACCCCTAGATTTAATCCTTCCAGGTGAAAGTACACTTATTTAAAAGTACTTATTTATCTAATGGCTTTCTTTGCTGGAATGCGGAGGGAAATTCATGTCTTAGGTGGAGAAGCCTTTCTCCACTTATGATCAGGCAAGATAATCATTGAATTCATCATATTATAGAAACTGTACCTCCAATAACTTCCCCCTTAAGTGGAAAAACTTCTCCACTTAAAAATAGATTTCCCTCCTTTTGCCTACTCCCAGCTGGGTCTTTCTCCTTTACTCTCTTAAGAAGGAGAAGCTTTGCCTCCTGGTTCTAAAAGGGTTATAGGGAATCCAGGTAGGCTGCAAGTGACTCAACAGACTTAGAGAGGGAGAAGCATGTCATGATTCTCTTTGCTGTTGGGTTGTGCTATGTTAAGCATAGTTTGGAAAGGTCAACATTGTATGTAGGTTGTCTGAAAGTACTAAACCTAAGGCTGGCTCTTCACATATATATATAATAAAACCATAGACTCTAACTTGAAAGCAAAATCACATTGAAAAGGACTATATTTTTCTGAAACCCCAAATCACACATCATCTGGGATACACATAAGAGGATTAAAAGGAATATTGCAAATCGAGAATCTCCTGGTACCTTGTCCCAACCCACTTTTCAATGTGGAAGTTCTCTCCAAGTCTAACTGATTTTTAGCCTGGCAAATTATGAATTTAACCACAAATAGTTCTGGGTACAGAAATATAAAACACTAGAAATGGGACAAAATATAAATAGGAATATGTTTACAATAGATTTATATGATGGGTAACTGAAAAGGTATCAGACTTGCAGGCTTCTTACCTCTCGTCCTGCTGAAATAAATCCTTTATATTTCTCAAAGACCTAGACTTCCTTCCATCTCTGACTAACACTAAGGGAAAATCTCCATCATGTGGTCTGCAACATTCTGCCACTCACTGATGGCTGCCTGCACCTAAACATTGGATTTCGTATTGATTCTCTCTAGCTATATGAATAAGTACTTTTGAAATCAATATGCCTCTCCCTCTAATCACTTGGTGGATGACCACAAAATGTAAAATCACTCTGATAATAGCATAAGGCAAATATGATTAGAAAGGTAACTCAGGGGCAAAATTTTTTAATGGATTCACCAAATTAAGTCAATATTATTTATACATTAATCTTTTTCTTTTCTTTTTTTTTTTTTTTTTTTTTGACACAGAGTCTTGCTCTGTTGTCCCCACTGGTGTGCAATGGCACAATCTCAGTTCACTGCCACCTCCACCTCCTGGGTTCCAGCGATTCTTCTGCCTCAGCCTCCAGAGTAGCTGGGACTACAGGCATCTGCCACCACATCTGGCTCATTTTTTTTGTAATTTTAGTAGAGATAGGGTTTCACCATGTTGACCAGGCTGGTCTCAAACTCTTGACCTCAGGTGATCCACCTGCCTCGCCCTCCCAAAGTGCTGGGATTACAGGCACGAGCCACCGCGCCCGGCAATTGATCTCTTATTTAAAACAGTGATTCTCTACCCTAGTACACCCAGATTCATTTTTGGTAATAAATACTTTGTAATGCTTCCTCTACTATTCTGGATGAAAGCTAGAGATGGTTACCTTCCTATGCACTTAATTTTTTAAAAAATAAATATGCCCTGAGTATGAAAGATAAATCAAATGAAAGTAATTTTGAATAAAATCAATATTTATTCCAACATGTGAATGCTGGGGCATGCGTACATTAGGAGATGCGAGGAAGTCGTCAGATGTTTGCAGTCATTTGTAGAACCACTGTAAGTACAACAGCCACAAATGCAGACTCATATAGGTCTGTCATTTGATGCTCAAAAACCATGAATAACATTGTTGTTGATGATGGTCTTCCAAAATGATGATCAACTCGGTAAATTCCAAACCAAACAAATGAGAACTGTCTCTCAATTTACCCAGCTGTTGCAGTCTTGGAAAATTCAATGTCTAAAAAGCCATGCAAAAAAAATGCTTTGTTTGTATATGTAAAATGGAGACAAATTCAAGACAAAAATTATAAACAGGTTTGTACTTAAATGAATGTCCACTGGGGCCATCAGCAGTCATGTATGATACAAGACAGAGCTTCATTCTGTGAGTCAGTCACATTGCAGAATGACGAACAGCCCAGACCCCTGTCCACTTAATGCCACAAGGGCCCACACTCATCATGAGAACCATAGACACTCCCACATATTTCCAAAATTCCCCTAGGAGTCAACACCACCTTTACTGAGAACCATTGGTTCATACAGTATTTTCTACAGGGCTTCCCTCACTAAATAGATGATTAAGAGTTGACTTTAGCTGTAAAACCAAAGAGCGATGCACCAGAAGGGATCCTAAACCATATCTAATTGGCCGCCTCATTTCATCCATAGGAGGGTAACTGGCCCCTCAATACTCAGTAACCTAGGACCCTAGATAATCTAGGATAAAAACCAAGGTTTCCCCGGGCACGGTGGCTCATGCTGTAATCCCAGTACTCTGGAAGGCTGAGACAGGCGGATAACTTGAGGTCAGGAGTTCAAGACCAGCCTGGCCAACATGGAGAAACCCCATCTCTACTAAAAATACAAAAATTAGCCAGACATAGTGGTGCATGCCTGTAGTCCCAGCTACTTGGGAGGCTGAGGCAGGAGAATGGCCTGAACCCAACAGGTGGAGGTTGCAGTGATCCAAGATCACACCACTGCACTCCAGCCTGGGCAACAGAGTGAAACTCCATCTCAAAAAAAAAAAAAAGGTTTCCGTTTCCATGCTTTTAATTTCTTAGTGAAATTAGAAAGATACTCTTGAATGTGTTTCTCTTACATACCAGATATTTTAAAATAGTTGAATGAACGAGAACATTTTTCTCAGGATATATGAGGCTGTAAACATTCAGTTCTCACCAGTGAACTTCAAAGCCAGGCTAGACGCTCTCTAGTGCCCACTCTAAGTCTGAATTTCTCCATACAAACAAAGCAAAAAGATTTTAAAATACTATAAGATCTTTTACAATGTGTCCAAACAATGATTTCTTGGAGCAGAAATTGTCTTGTATGGTTAGTGCCTGGTTGATTTTCCCACTGTTCTCCCCAAACTATAGTCATCAGGACCCCAACAGGACCTTGGGAAATGACTAAGTTTCCAAATGCTTCTTATACCATGCACAGCCAGGGCCTCTTTCTCTGATTCAGACAGCAATGGACTGGTCCGTTCACAAGACCTAAGGAAGACTTGGCTATTTGCTAATTACCCTTGGCAAGTGTATTCTGGTGGCAAAATGGGTATTTTTAAATTTAATTTGTCGATCTAATGTTATGGAGAGAATGTTTGATTGCACAAACTCCACAATATTGGCTCTCCAAATTAAATTTGCAATCAACTCAATGCCTACTTCAAAAGCATCATCTGGAAAAGATTTTACTTATAAATCTTGTACAATATCAGGTGGTAAAGTTGGGTGATGAGAATAAGCTCATAGAATGCAGGAATTATTGGATAATGCTATGGCTTCAATACATTATTGAGTTGCCTCTTCACTTCCTTCCTCACACAGCACTAAAAGAGCAACCTAATCCATACGTGCAAACTCAACTCCCGAGAACCCTGAAAACACACGGCATTCAAGAAAATATCATCAGGTTCTTATATTTAATGCATGCACACTCTATACTTTCCCCATGGAAGAGTTCTTCAGGCCTTTCTTCAAAGACCATTTCCTCTTAATTTTAGACTCACTCTAACAATTTAAATATCAGGCGTTGGAAGTAGCAATTTAGAAAAGAGGTGGTCTGACTGCTCCAGGTAAGCACTGGGACAGCAACAAGAAGTAACAACTGACAGTCTGATATCAAGGAAGGAGATGGAAAGCTATATTTACAAAGCAAGGGGAGGAGGGCTGACATAGGAACTCAAAATAAATAACAGCCTGGACTGTTTATATGTAGAGACAAACAGCTTCACTATCCCTGAGAGCATCTCCATAACACCGAACAATACTGTAGCTGATGTAAAAGAAAAGCTAAGTTGTGCTCAATAGATTTTGCAGCAAAATATTACAAAATTCAGTATAACAGATAGAATCCTAGAGTGTCAGAGTTAGGAGATCCTTAAGAGAGTCTTTGGTGTAGTACTTTTATTTTAAAAACAAGGATGCTGAATCTATAGGGGTGGAGTAGAAACAGGAGCCCAGCATAACTGGTCCAGTGCTTCTTCCATGTAGACACCCTGACAACTGAAGCAATGGAGGGGAAGGAAGAGATAGTACATCGCATGGAATCATTTATTATGCCATTGCTTTTGACATCTCTGTTTTTGCTTCTTTGCATTGATTTCATCCCCTTCCAAAGGAGAAGAAACCTGCTCTCTTTATTCACAAAAGTGTGAACTATTGTTCCCTGGTTTGTGATGAGAGAACCTCAGGGTTGGCCCTTAACAAAATTGGGACTGAAGGTAAAGTTGACTTTGAGTTCCCTCCTACATCCTCCTACATCCCACCCCTGGTATGTTTCCTCCAAGCTGTCCTATGTCTGTCCTCCAACTCGTTGCCCTACTCACTGGCCCACACCCAGAATTCCTAGCACAAAATAGGAAATTCTCCCAACTCCCAGAAGTTTGATATGTTCTCAATCTCTTTCTAATTTATTCTCTAATTACATCAAAGAATGAAGCAATATTCCAGTGCATTTCAGATACGAGTTGGCACATGCATTACCTGGGGAGCTGGATAAAATGCAGCATCCTGATTCCTATCTCCTGAAATTAGGATTCAATAGATGATTCTGCTGGAAGTGGGCCCTGAACCCACTTTGTAAAACACGTGGCTCTGCTTACCTGGCCAGCCTCGTCTCCTCCTAATACCTTGGTGCACACTCCCCTCCACTCAAATACTTCATACTGTCTCTCTCTGCCACGTCTTTGCCTCATGTTCCACCTTCTTCATCCAATTAATCCCTACATATGCCTCAAAACCCTCTAAGTACATGTCTCACATCTCTCCTGTCATTGTTATACATTTTTAGATTGTCAAGCTTACACAGCCTACAATGGGCACTGATGGCCTCTCACCCCTTAAGGGCAGGGGCATATGCCATTTGTCTTTTTTATACCCAGTGCTTCACACCCTGCCATGCACATGGTAGGACTCTAGAAGTGTTTGTTAAATTACCTTTTGTGCACGTGCTAAATTTCCTTGTTAATAATTAGCAATTTATTTATATTTGCATCTTTTATCTACCCCCTAGATATAGTACGCCGTTTTCACAGATTGCTCAAAGTATCACTGTCAAATGAGGAGCACTTTCTATAATATGTAAAAACCAAAAGAGAAGAAGTTTGTGCATAATATCACCCTGGTGCCATCAAGTGTGGGGGTCGTAATGAGTTGGGCCCATCCCATGTTCACACCAGATATCTGACACCTAAGGAACATGACAGAGACACACACAAGTGGAATATTTTCTAAATAAAGAATGGTTTACAACAGTTCAGTAGAATTAGTTCTTATTGCCTTGCTAGTCATTCAAGTTCGCATTTTTCAGAAGTGAGGTTGGAAGAGGTAAGAGTTGGCTTTGAGTCGATTCACATACATAAAACTTTGTGTGTTTGTTCTGAGATCCTAGAGAGTCTCAGTATGTTCTCTACCCAAGATGGTTAGCCAGGATGTCAGCTTTTCTCCTGAAGTCCACCATCTGTGTATGTCTGTCCCTTGCAGGCGTCTGCTATGCAGAGTTTGGAGTTCGAGTCCCCAAGACCACAGGATCTGCCTACACCTACAGCTATGTCACTGTTGGGGAATTTGTAGCATTTTTCATTGGCTGGAACCTGATCCTGGAGTACCTGATTGGCACTGCGGCCGGAGCCAGTGCTCTGAGCAGCATGTTTGACTCACTGGCCAACCACACCATCAGCCGCTGGATGGCGGACAGCGTGGGAACCCTCAATGGCCTGGGTGAGACTGCCATATCCTCCTACCCTCAACATGCAAACTTACCAAGCCCCATAAATGAGTTCTCCTTTCAGAAAGCAATTTGGCAAAATGTATCAAAAGCCTTAAGTATATCTCTTTTCTTTCTTTCTTTCTTTTTTTTTTTTTTTTTTTGCAAAGTAATCCTTTCTCTATGAATCTATCTATCCTTAAAAAATAATTCTAATGTCCATGGAAGCATTATACAAAAAGATGCTCATCACATCCTTATTTACAATAACAAAAAGTTAGAGACAGCCTAAATATTCTACAGTGGGCAAATGACTAAGTAAATTGCAGACAAATACTATGTAGCTAGCAATTAAAAGGATGATTAGGGAAACTTGTAATAACATGGATTATGTTTTAATGTAATATCATATGTCAAAGGATACAAACCATACATGTGCATGTCAATAGCTATATAAAAATAAAACCAATGCAGAAAAAAAAAGAACTGTCAGCAATTTCTCCAGTGGTTTCATCAGATTTTTTTTCCAAATTTCAATGAAAAAAAATTAATGAGTAAAAAGGGTTCCAGCCTAGAAGAGGTCAGGAAGGGGTAACATAATAGTGAATGCTAAACCATCAGAAGCTCGTGTAACAAATACCATGAGACCTCAGGCTCCATCCATCATTTGCCATCCACTCTCTTTTTTATTATTATTATTATTTTTGCAACAGAGTCTTGCTCTGTTGCCCAGGCTGGAGTGCAATGGCATGATCTCGGCTCACTGCAACCTCCATCTCCCTGGTTCAAGCAATTCTCCTGCCTCAGCCTCCTAAGTAGCTGGGATTACTACTCAGCCACCACGCTCAGCTAATTTTTGTATTTTTAGTAGAGACGGGGTTTCACCATGTTGGCCAGGCTGGTCTCGAACTCCTGACCTTGTGATCCACCCACCTTGGCCTCCCAAAGTGCTAGAATTACAGGCCTGAGCCACTGCACCCAGCCACTCTCCATCTTGATGCCTGATAAACTCAAATTCGAGGAAAGCTGAACAATAGCTGAGAAAGCTCTGGAATCTTGCCTCAGAACTTCCAAGGAATGATCCTGTGGCTGTGTCAAGTCATCTGACTTCGATGTTCCTATCTCAAAAGAACTGACAAAAATGCTGAGCACCCAAGTACCATGACAAGATAAAAATATAAAGAACAAACCTGTTCAGTGTACTGATTGTATAGAATTTTAGGTCTAAAAGAGTCCTCCAAAATCAGGTCATTCATGTCCATCGCTTTACAAATGAGGTCCACAGAGATAAGTCAACTTGCCCAAGGCCACACATCTGGCTATGGGCAAAAGTACAGCTGAAATTCAAGACCCCTGACAGCTGAGTCAGTGCCTTTTCCACTCTATAGAGGGCAGGAGTCCACTGGCCGTTGGGCAAAACCAAGCAGGCAGGGCGTGTTCACTGGTTATTTTTTTCTCTGCAACCACATGTACACAAAAGGACAGAAAACCCCTGTTCCCATCATTTTCAAAGACACACATTCTTAAATGTGTTGATAAAGAAAAGGTTTGGGAATGGGATGGAAATTTTACTGACTGTAAAATTAACAATAATGAAGATAAAAACAATTTTCAAATAACATGTTAGACCTAAATATGCACCCCAAATATCACAGGTCGGTTCCCACTTCAAATGTTCTGTGCCATGCTTCCATAGGTGCTGTTGTAATGTCACACCACATAGCTCAATTTTTGGTCCAGGATATCAGATCATCTTACCTATCTACCAAATTCTGCTCATTTGCAAATAGACACTTGTATCTGCTTGTGGACTACAGCATAGGCATGTGTAGGTGCACACACACACACACACACAGTTCCTTTTACAGACTTACTGCCCTTCTTAAAGCTGAGTGCGGATGCACTGGGGTAGGACCAGGAGTTTGCATGGCCCTTTCTTCCCTCTAGACAATGTCAAATCATGTCTTTCCTCTCTAGGGAAAGGTGAAGAATCATACCCAGACCTTCTGGCTCTGTTGATCGCAGTCATCGTGACCATCATTGTTGCCCTGGGGGTGAAAAATTCCGTAGGCTTCAACAATGTTCTCAATGTGTTGAACCTGGCAGTGTGGGTGTTCATCATGATCGCAGGCCTCTTCTTCATCAATGGGAAATACTGGGCAGAGGGCCAGTTCTTGCCCCACGGCTGGTCAGGGGTAAGTTTATTCCAAACACCTGGTGTGCCTGTCATATACTCTGCCTTCTACCCTGTGACCAGCCTAAGACATATTTTCAAGAAAATGCTGTTCTGTTCCATAATTACCACAGCACCCTCTTTATCACCTTTTGATCTGAATTTAGTTGGAATATCCTGAAGAAGTGCTTATTGTGTGTGTTTGTTTGTTTGTTTTGTTTTGTTTCACAAGCATTTGTTAAGATCCTATTTTATACAAATAACAATAATAGATTCAATGTTTCGGCAACCTGCAATTGCCTAAAATTGTGCTAAGTGGCGTTGCATGTAATAACTCATTTAATCATCCTGATAATCTTGTGAGGAAGATATTTACATTCTGCTCTTAAAGATGAAAAACAAAACAAAACAAAACAAACAAAAAAAAAACTTCCATTCAGAGAGTTCAAATGGCTTGCTGTTAAACACACAATGTAAGTGGCAGAACCCAGTCAGCCAGGACTGCCTGACTCCAAAGTCTGTGCAAGAACAGCTCAGTTCTATAGAATTATCTCTACAATCTACTAAGGGAGATAACAAGAACATAAATACACAAGGCAATAAAGGAGGCCAGGGAAAGGGGAGAGTAGGGAAGGGATGAGTTTTGCCTGGGTATGAAACTAGGAAAATAACAGCTTTTAATTGCAATGTCAGCATTTGACTCTAGGAGGAGAGTCCCACTGGGGTCAGAGGACAGTTGAGCTGGCCTAATGGAGGGCTGTGCTATAAGTCCCATTCCAAAGGCATAGTTCATGACAGGCGGGTTTACCTGGTGTGGTCTAGGGGTTAGCAAGAGGGTGGGCCGGACCAAAAGGACATTTTCACATCTCATTCCATGATCTGGCTAGTGTGGTTTATGCTAGAGAAAAATAGGAAGGTCAGAGTGGCAAATTCTTTATACTGACAAGTGGCTGTGAGTTGCACCTGGTTTCTTTCCCTAGGATGACTAAAAATACTTACATTGTGGATTTATTGGTGAAATTCACTAGCCCACCTTTTTTTCATGGTAGAACATAAATCAGAGGATTTTGAGCTGTCAGGGACCTTAGAGGTTACCTGGTTCTATCCATTCATTTAACAGATGAACAATCTAAGGTCGAGAGAGGCAAGTCTGCCTAGAACTGATGACAGAAAGCAAGTCCAGGATTCCACCCACTTTGCTTTTGTAGCTTTTGCTTAGACTGGTTTTTCTCCAACATGTCCAGGGATCAGAAATGTTTCTTGGAGAACACTCAAAATCACTTCTGTTTATTCTGAACCATGCTATGCCGTTCAATGCAGAGAAATAAGCAAGGAAGCAATTTAAGCCAAGATTCCTAGTCTTCTCCTTATCTATAAGAATTCCACAGAACTGCAAAGTTCATCCTTCCTCTTTGAAATGAAGAAATACTGAAACTGCTTAAACCCAAAAGAAGAGACAAAGAAACACTGTTGGCCCCATTCTGGACCCCCAGATCTGTATTATCTTATGATACAAACTGTTCCTTTCCTATCATATAAGAGAAACAATAAATTACAAGAGTGAAAAGAAGGAATGTTTTTCTGGAACTCAGTTGCATTTTCTTTTCTTTTCTTTCCTTTTCTTTTTTTTTTTTTTTTTTTTTTTTGGCAGAGTTAGCTGAGATTTTATTTTGGGCATTATAAATAAAGCAATTGAATTGTTTTGTAGCTGGAGGCATGGGCAAGAGGGGTCCCCAAGTGGTAAACTCCCCCGCAGGTGGGCTGAGAGCTGGGGCTGAGCCTCAGGTGGGTCTCCTGTTCCCTGTGCTCCCCTGCACAGCAGCCTCCCTCCCAGGCTCTGGGGAAGCCACAATAGGGGCAGGCTGGGAGGGGCTGCGGCAGCTCTTCACTTGGGCAGGACGTCAGAGGACTTGGACACCAGCTTCCCATCACGGGTCTCGATCTCCTTCACAACCATGGCCCTGGTGGAGCTGGTGGAGCTGATGCAGCTGAAGGAGCTGGAGCTCGCGACAGAGCCAGAGCTGGAGCCTAGGCCATAACTGAGGCCAGGACTTGTGAGGCCCCCATAGGCCAAGCTCAGACCACTTGCATAGCCACTGGTGGTCTTCATATGGATACTTATGTTCTGCATCCCAGACTCCAGCTGGCTCTCCTCACCCTCCAGCAGCTTCCTATAGGTGGCGATCTCGATGTCCAGGGCCAGCTTGACATTCATCAGCTCCTGGTACTCACGCAGCTGCCATGCCATGTCCTGCTTGGCCCGCTGCAGGGCGGCCTCCAGCTCAGACAGCTTGGCGTTGCCATCCTTAACGGCCAGCTCCCCACGCTGCTTGGCATCTGTGATGGTGACCTCCAGGGAAGCCCTCTGGCCTTTGAGGCCCTCAATCTCAGCCTGGAGCCGGCTGATGTTCCGGTTCATCTCAGAGATGTCAGTCTTTGTACACCGCTGGTCATCTCCGTGCTTCCCAGCCAGCGTCTGCAGCTCCGCATTCTTGATCTGGTACATGCTGTCAGTCTCAGCCTGGCTGTGGTGGGCAGTCTCCTTGTACTGCGCCTTTACCTCAGCGATGATGCTGTCCATGTCCAGGGAGTGGCTGTTGTCCATGGACAGCACCACAGACGTGTCTGAGATCTGGGACTGCAGCTCCTGGATCTCCTCTTCAAACAGCTGCCTGAGGAAGCTGATCTCATCAGTCAGCCCTTCCAGGCGAGACTCCAACTCTACCTTGTTCATGTAAGCTTCATCCACATCCTTCTTGAAGAGGACAAATTCATTCTCCATCTCTGCACACTTATTGATCTCATCCTCATACTTGTTCTTGAAGTCCTCCACCAGCCCCTGCATATTGCCAAGCTCCATCTCCAGCTTCAGCTTCTCCTGACTCAGAGTCTCCAGGTGCCGCCTAAGGTTGTTGATGTAGCTCTCAAACATGTTGTCCATGTTGATCCCAGCTGTCTTCTGCTGCTGCAGGAGGCTCCACTTGGTCCCCAGCATCTTGTTCTGCTGTTCCGGGAACTGTATCTTGTCGATGAAGGAGGCAAACTTGTTGAGGGTCTTGATCTGCTCCTTCTCCTAGGTGTGCATGGCCTGGATATTGAGGTTCACCTTCAGGTTAACAGGGCTCAGCAGGCTCTGGTTGAACGTGACAGCGGTGATGCCTCCTATGCCGCTGGCCCCACCATAGCCTCCGCCCAGGCCACCCCAGAAGCTGCTGCTGCCCACTCGGGAGAGGCTTGAGGAGCTGATGCAGGCACCAGGCCCACTCGTGTAGAAGCAGCTGCTGAAGGCCTGGGGGCCAGAGGTGGACACCTGGTAGGACTTCTGGGTCACCCTGATGGACATGGTGGAGGCAGGAGTGGAGGCAGGTGGGCTGGACCAGGCAGAGATGCCAGAAGGAGCTGAGAAGCTGCTTCTTGGTCCTCAATTGCATTTTCATTGTAGCAGGAAAATGTCCTCATCATTTTCTTGACGATACAAGAAATTATTGGGTCATGGACTTACTGTAAGACTTTGGCCATCAATTAACTTCTGTGCTTTCAGTTTTTCTCATCTATTATGTAGCAAAACTAATTGCACCACATGTTTGCAAAAAACAGCAAAATCTTAGATGTTTTTATGTGCAGCTTGTTATGGTTGGCAATAGTTAAAACTACACGAGGAAGGAACTAGTATTTATTGACTACCTGTTAAGTTCCTGGCATCGGATTCCATGAATAGTATCTCACTCTTAAAACAAAACTTTTAAGCGGTGCTGTTATCCCTAACTTAAAATTGGAGAATCTTCGTAGAGGCTGGGAAACTGACCTGACATCACTTAGCTAGTCAGCTCCAGGGCTGGGGTTTCTGCACAGATCTGTGTGACTCCAAAACCCTTTCTACCAACGGAGTACCTTGTGTATCATTATCATTCTCTCTGAGCTTTCTTTAGTAAGTAGTAAGGTAATAAATCTGACATGTTATATTTCCTTTAAACTTTCATGAAGTCATAGAATCTTGGAGGAACATTGAGAGATAGTCTAGTTTCTTTTCTTATCTTCAGATGGAATATAGTTCAACTGACCCAGGCTGCGTATGCATTGTTTATGAAGACATCCTGTCAATGCAATTCTAAAACTCTTCTTAACTACTTGATTGATATTTAATTTTCAAAATCCTCCTATTAGCTCACCCAAATGGCACACCCTTTAGTTTAGGCCCCACTTAAAGACTGGAAAGAGTTAATATCCTCTGTGTAAATGTTCTTTACCCATCCTGAAGAAGATGGAGGCACATTTTAGCATTGCTTTTAGCCTTGTGTTTTGTTCTGGGGTGTTTATTCTCTTTGGGGGTCTCCCTTTCCTTCTCAGGGGCTCCATATCCTTCCTCAATCAGGAGCCCGCTTCATCAAGGAAGGAGCTCATCTTGCCAGCCTTGGGGTTCCCCACTTATACATCCTGGGTTCTGACTAACTTTCCTAACAGACGATCAGAAGTCAGGCATAAGAAGGAAATGAAGGATGCTTTTCCTAACATTGAACATTTTCTTTGTGACAAACTCTTTCATGCACACTTTAAATTTAATCTTCACAACAGCCCTGCAAAATAAGTACAGAGATCTCCACTTTTACATGCAAATAACTGAAGCTTAGAAAAGTTAAAGTCACAGATCTAGACAGTAAGTAATAGAGCTGAAATTAGATCCCAGTCCTGGATGGGCCAAAGTACTTATTTACCCCACTGCCACCTGGGTTTGGGGCCATGGAACTGGTTATCTTCTTTTGCACTTCTGTTCACTGTCCTCATTCCAATCCAAGCTTACTACTGCCTTGAGTAGTTTTGTCATTGGTCAAGAAAAAAGCTTGGCTGGGATTGTAAATGTTTTGCTGCAATTCCATTATCCCTAAAGGAAACTTGGGGATGATGTATGTCCTAGTGAATGTGCCTAAAAGTATCATCTGAGAACAAAGGACAGCCCAGTGTGAAGATGTTGCTGATTCATCCTCTCCGCACTCTGCCTGGCCTTGGATTTCTACGTAGTACATTTCCTTCCTAGTGAATGGGCCTGTACCTGTTATTTCTCACCTTTGGTTTCAGGTGATTTTTCCAAAGTCCAGCAAAGTCATTTTGAATTTAGACTCGATTTTTTAAGGTCTGACACTGTCTCATGAGCATGTCATACACCAAGGTAATACACACACTCCTTACTCTGTTACCTAACAATTGTCTCCAAAAGTGTGTTTCCTCGTCAACAGATACATGAACTTGTTCACTCCTTAGCAAAACACTTACCTCTACCCCTGACTAGGGGACTAGTGCAGAGGTCCAACCCACTTTATTCTTCAATTGCTTTAGGTAGGATGGAATGGAGGAAACCATTGTGTAGGAGATGATGTATAAGAATAGCATGACATGACTTTCCACACAATTCTCAAAGACTTTGAAAGAGTTAATGAACAATCGATCCATCCTCTAACCATGGACCCCTTATAAACCTACTCTTTCCCCTGCTCCAAACACTTCGTTCCAAAGAAAATAGTTTAAGGAATGGTTTACTTACTTACAGGTTCTGGGTCAAATGCTTCTTTGGTCTTGAAGAGTTTAAGAACAACAAACATTTTTCCCTGTATCAAGTAACTCTGGCCTTCAGCTGAACCCCTGCTTCCATCTGCAGTTCGTCAGCCCTTGAACATTGTTGGATGTGTGTTCCCTTCATGTTATTTGTTCTTGATACTATCTTATGGTTTTTCTTTAAGCAAATAAGACACTCTAACAGCACAAATAGCTCCCACGAAAATGGTCCATAGCAATCATTTGTGGGGAATCCTGACAGCCTCCAAACAAAGGAAAAGTTGTTTTTCATGTTCTCCACATCTGAATCCATCTGTGGGAACCTATCAGTACATTCCACTGTCACTGGGGACAGGCTGCTAATAGAGCTGGGGCATGAGGGTGGCAGAAAATGCTATGAAAAGTTGGAATTTCATCTTGTTGCCTAGAGAGTGAATAATATAAAGGCGCCTAATTATCTCCCAGGCATCTGGAGACTGGCCGAGGCAGAACGTGTGAAGGCTGCCTCATCTGAATGCCTCTCAAATATCAGCAAGATGCAGGGGGCCAGTTTTTACGGACCTCACATACTGAGTAGCAGGCCACTAATGACATTACTTTTGACAACTAACTAAGCAGAAGCCCTCCAGCAACTGAGGCACTTGCTGCTTTCCCACAACCCCATTCTAGAGGGGTGAACTCTGCTCTGGATCAGCCGACTGAGTTTTTATATCAGGTTGACTTCAAACAACAGTCTCAGCTATATCATCAAATAAAAAGGTCAATACTTTTTTTTTTAGACAGAGTCTCACTCTGTTGCCCAGGCTGGAGTGCAGTGGCGCCATCACAGCTCACTGCAGCCTCAACCTCCCGGGCTTCCCACCTCAGCCTCTCTAATCTTCCCACCTCAGCTTCCCAAGTAACTGGAACTATAGGTGCACACAACCACACCCAGCTAATTTTTTTCAATACTATTTTTTAATTTTGCAAAACATTAAAGCAAAGAGTTAGGATAACATACCAATAAACCCAGAAATACACATACACTTGCACACAAACACACATACACACATTTCGCCCACCAATTTTATTCACAGATGCTCACCCCCAGGTACCGCACATGTGCTTTTATGTATGGAAGTCTATCCTAATTATAGACACCAGTGGTCAGATCTGAGATCTGGACAGAGTGACATGGAAAACAGTTTCAGTGGCACCCATATACAGTTTCATTTCATGAGTCTTTGCATTTACCAATCAGGGACCGTTTGCTTGCAAGGAAGAAAAGTTCATTCAAACTAACTCAAGGAAAAAGATGACCCTTTTTGCTAATTTTATTATCTTCTCTTTAATAATTGTTTATTTCATCTATGTCTTGTTAGGCCAAGTTCGGTTTGACCTTGGTAGGTGTGCTAGTCTTTCTTCTCCATTTGCCTCCACTCCCCAGACCTATTCTCCACCCTTCATGACCTGTTCTCTGCTGCAGGTTGCTTCCTGTTGAATTTAGCCAATGGGAAATATTATCAGGTCAGAAGGTGAGAAGAAAGCAAGGCCAGAGCATTTCTTCCTTGCTGCCTCCCAGCGTTGGCACCACACTGGCTGTGCCTCCACAAGGCAGCTCCTTCTAGGAATCTCTGACCCATAGCTCCGGCTCCTGCCGGACTCCAGGACACCATTCCACCCCCTACACTTAGGCCTCGGGATGACAACTTCTCAGTGTTGCTAAGTCTCTGATACTTCAACATCCCTAGTCAGTTCCTTAGCCCCGCCTAAATACTCCCCAGACCTGCCTATAGTCCCTTACTGAAATTTTGTTTGAATCATCTGAGTTATTAATAAATTCTCTTGACTGCCTAATGTGGTAGAACCTCCACATGTCCTGCCTTTGATCTGTCCAGTCTTTCTTCAACTATACTTGCTTTCTAGTTCTACGTATGCAAATGCAGGCTAAGAGACATCCTCTTTGCAAGTTTACTTCCTCTTTTGCCTATTTGGTCATAGTTAACTTTCTGATAGCTAATCATTTTCAGTAATTGCCATCCCTTCTCTCACTCATTTAGAGGAAAGTAGCATTTGTATTTTATAAATAATACAGATGCTTATTAATCTTGTTCAGTTTGTTACCATAATCAAGACTGCATTTGGGATCTTGCAGTATCCTCTACACTCAATCTCCATAAAATCAAGCTGCGTACTTTTTGCTCATGACTATATCCCATCACTAAGCACAGTGCCTGGCACATGGTAGCACTTAGTATACACAAGTCAAGTTCTAAAAGGAGGAAGGTGGGGGAGTAGAGGGAGGAGAGAAGGAGAAGGAGAAGGAGGAGGAGTTTGTGCTCTTGGGTGTCAACTGCTCTAGAAAAACTTAGAATTGTCATAATAATACTGGTGGTAAGAGCTAATATTTATTGAGCACCTACTCTATTATGGACTGCAGTTTACTCTATTAGCTTATTTTATCCTTGTAACAACACTATGAGCCAAGTGCTATTATTATCTCCATTTAAGTAACAATGAAACTTAGGCTCCAAGAAGTTAAGAACTTATTCTAGGTCACCAAGCTAATACGTGGCAGAATCAACCTGGGCCTGACAATCTACAAAGTCTATGCTCCTAACCAAAGCCAATCACGCCCATGTGCGTGGCTCTAGGATTTCCTCTGAAGCCTAGAGTGGACGTCACATTGACTCCAACTGCCAGTACTGCACATATTTAATGGTGTCCTCTGCATCTTCCACTGAGTCTTCTGCTCTTCAAATTAAACATCCCCAGGTCCCCAGTTCTTCCTTACATGGCATGGTTCACAAACCTCTCACCTTTTTCTAAGATTGCTTTGCCCAAATTTATATGGTTGTTGTGCCAGGTCACTAAATGATTTACAAGAGGAGTGTATGTAATACATATATATGTATGTATATGTGTTTGCATGTGTATGTGTGTTTATATGTATTTGTGTATGTGTGTGCATGTTTGTGTTTGTACATATATGTGTCTGTGTGTGTAGAAGGGAAGAATGGATGCTAAAGGAAGAGAAAGCAGGACCTGTTTTTCTGGGGGTTTTTTTGTGGGTACTTAGTAGGTGTATATATTTATGGGGTACATGAGATGTTTTGATGCAGGCATGCAATGTGAAATAGCACATCATGGAGAATGGGGTGTCCATCTCCTCAAGCATTTATTCTTCAAGTTACAAACAATCCAATTACACTCTTTATTTTAAAATGTACAATTATTATTGACTGTAGTCACCCCGTTGTGTTTTCTAACGTAGGTCTTACTCATTCTTTCTACTTTTTTTGTACCCGTTAACCGTCCCCACCTCCCCACCTCCAGCCCCCAACTATCCTTCCCAGCCTCTGGTAACCATCCTTCTACTCTCTATATCTGAGCTCAATTGTTTTTATTTTTAGATCCCACAAATAAGTGAGAACATGCAATGTTTGTCTTTCCATGCCTGGCTTATTTTGCTTAACATAATGATCTTCAGTTCCATCTATGTTGCTGGAAATGACTGGATCTCATTCTTTTTTATGGCTGCATATACTCAATTGTGTATATGTACCACATTTTCTTTATCCATTCATCTGTTGATGGACACTTAGGTTGCTTCCAAATCTTAGCTATTGTAAACAGTGTTGCAACAAACATAGGAATGCAGCTATCTCTTCAATATGCTGATTTCCTTTCTTTTGGGTATATACCCAGCAGTGGGATTGCTGGATCATATGGTAGCCCAATTTTTAGTTTTTTGAGGAACCTCTAAACTCTTCTCCATAGTGTCTGTACTAATTTACATTCCCAAAAACATTGTACAAGTGTTTCTCTTTCTCCACATCCTTGCCAGCATTTATTATTGCCTGTCTTTTGGATATAAACCATTTTAAGTGAGGTGAGATAATATCTGATTGTAGTTGTGATTTTCATTTATCTGATTGTCAATGCCTGTTCGCCATCTGTATGTCTTCTTTGGAGAAATGTCTATTCAAATCTTTTGCCCTTTTTTTTTTTTTTATCAGATTACTAGATTTTTTGCTATAGAGTTGTTTGAGCTACTTATATATTCTGGTTATTAATTCCTTGTCAGATGGGTAGTTTACAAATATTTTCTCCTATTCTGTGGGTTGTCTCTTCACTTTGTTGATTGTATCCTCAGCTGTGCAGAAGCTTTTTAACTTGATGTGATCCCATTTGTCCATTTTTGCTTTGGTTGCCTGTGCTTGTTGGGTATTGCTCAAGAAATTTTTGCCCAGACTAATGTCCTGGAGATTTTCCAAACATCTTTCCAAACATCCCCTAGAGGTAGTCTTACAGCCTATGATTGCGGTTGAAAATGCTGGATGAAAACAAAGTACAAAAAGGTAAATGAGTTCCCTAAGACATAGAGATAGCCAATATATTGATTTATTTATAACCTCGCTTATTTCCACAGAGGACTTGAACGTGTAGAATAACTCTGTTTTTATTGGGTTGTCTGTGCTTGTGGGGTATTGCTCAAGAAATTTTTGCCCAGACCAATGTCCTGAAGACTTTCCCCTAATGTTTTCTTGTGGTAGTTTTTTGATATTTGTAGATGATGAGAGATAAAGGTCTAGTTTCATTCTTCTGTATATGGATATCCAGTTTTCTCAGCACTATCTACTGAAGAGACTGTCTTTCCCCCAGTGTATGTTCTTGGCACCTTTGTCAAAAATGAAGGACTTATGTTAAAGTGAGGCTTTTCTTGATCAGGACTACTTAGTGAGCCTGCAGTCTAGCATCCGTTCATCCTTGAAGACCAGTAATATTTTCTAGATAAGTGAAAACAAGCACATTTCCAAGCCTGTGAACCTCCATGTATGATGAGGTGAGATCTATTTTCTCTCTTTGTCTGGAGGCCAAAGACATTTTCCACACCCTTGTATGAAAAATTTTGCTGTAGGAAAAGCAGGAGGTCTCTTCTCTTCTGGAAAGTAGCCATCTAGAGATGGAACCACTTATGTTTGAGAAGTTCTTTCTACCTGGCTTATTAGAACAGACCAGGAGTTCTTAAATTTTCTTGTGCCATGGACCACCTGTATGTCCGATGAAGCCTGTAGATCCCTTATGAGAATTGTGTTTTTAAAGGAATAGCCTAATTACATAGGAATTCAAAGGAAATCAATTATGTTGAAATGTAGTATTAAGTATTTTTAATTTTATTTTATTTTTAAATTATAATCTAGTAACAATGTGCTTCTCTATTGAGATTTATATGTTAACATCTATGTCTAATAATTATCATAATTTGAAGGTAGTAATAAGCATAAGTGATATTTCAAGATCTCTGCAACAATTCTCATATGAAATGAAAATATCTGATTGCTATTGGTGACACAGGCACAGGTATTGCTAGTTTGATACCTACATTCATAACAGAAAAAAATGCTAATTCAACTAGAAGGTAGTGAAAAAACATATGTAATTCTTTGCCAGCAAAATTTATAGCTGCCCTGAATTCCATGGCCTCCAGGATAAGAACCTGGGAGTAGAGGGTTGAAACATTAGAATCCTAGCTGAGAGAAACTGTAGGAAACACCAGCTCATTTTATAGATAAACAAAGTTTGCTTCTGAAGGTTTGAGAAGATCTTTGATTCTGTGGTGTACCTTACAGGTTCCGGTATTTCGTATTTTGTCTTATTGATAAGTCAATGAGGAAGTTAAGAGTGAAAATTTTGGACAAGTGTCAGCTTGGCACACATTTTGATTTTCATCATTTATAAACTGAATGCGGAGAAAAGAAAAAGAAAGTGGTCCAGTCTACAATGGGTCTCACCTCCTGGACCACCGACTAGGGCTTGCATTTTTTTCCCTCATCGCATACACGCAAGTCCAAAAACATCTCTCACCTTTTAAAAGGACGTCCCCAAGCATTCAAAGAGGCCCTTTTTTTACTTAAAGCTAACAATGAAAATACCAAGGTGGGTAACCTTCATTTAAACTTCAATAGGTTCTTTCAAAGAAAGTAGCCACTCTTCAATGGAAGGTTTTCACTGACATTTTGACATATATAATACATTCCCAAACACCCCTGGAGCCATGTGGACTCCTGGCAGACAGACTGCCAGCAGACGTGACTGGATACTATCCCCTAGCTTTACTCTGACCTCCTGCCTCATGCCCAACTAGGTCATTCAAGTCCCAAAAGGAGCAACAAATAAACTGTCTTTACCCTGTCTTCCCAGTGAAGACAATAGAATATCTGAAGATCTGAAAATCTTTTGTATCATTTCAGATCTGGAAGTTACCATAGAGCTGATCTGTCAGGGGTACTAACAGTAATTTAGGTAGGATAACTCTTCCTTATGCAGAAGTGTCTGAATCCCCTACACTAAAAGGCAGAAGCCTTTTTTTTTTTTTTTTTTTTTTTTTTGAGATGGAGTCTCCCTCTGTCACCAAGGCTGGAGTGCAATGGTGCGATCTCGGCTCACTACAACCTCTGCCTCCCGGGTTCAAGCAATTCTCCTGCCTCAGCCTCCTGAATAGCTGAGATTACAGATGCATGTCACCATGCCCAGCTAATTTTTGTATTTTTAGTAGAGACAGGGTTTCACCATGTTGGTAAGGTGGTCTCGAACTCCCGACCTCATGATCCACCCACCTAGGCCTCTCAAAGTGCTGGGATTACAGGTGTGAGCCACCACACCTGCCAATTCTTCTTGTCTCTATTTACACAGCGTAAGAGAATCGACCACAACCACACAGCTAAAAAGCGTAGGAGATCAGAACTTGTGTGTTTAGCACGAGTTCCGCCATGTTACTCCCTCAGCCACTCAGTCATGTCTGCAGGGCATAGGGCATAGGGCAGTTTCCACATTTAAGGCCCTGGTGCCACCCTGACCTTCTGAGTCTGACAAATGCCATCATCCACACAGGTGCTGCAAGGAGCAGCAACATGCTTCTATGCTTTCATTGGCTTTGACATCATCGCCACCACTGGAGAGGAAGCCAAGAATCCCAACACGTCCATCCCTTATGCTATCACCGCCTCCCTGGTCATCTGCCTGACAGCATATGTGTCTGTAAGTACCAGATGCTTGCGGGACTCTCCTCATGATGTGGCTCTGGCACCGAGCTCCCTTCTCTGTCAGGAAGGAGTCCTTTCCTATGTCTTCTTGGTGTCTGTGTGCCTGTCTTTTATCCCCTGTAGTCCCATTCCCCACTCCCCATGACAAGAAAAAAATTAGGATTCCAAACTGAAGAAGAGGAGAAGCCCCAGGCCTTCACTTCAGCCTTGGCCTTCATTCCCACCCCTCCATCCTCACAAGCTCTCGGTGTCTGCTGCTGCCCCAGGGGCTGCTGTGCAGGGAATAGGCTGCCGTCCAAGGAACTCAGGTCATAGGCTGGCAGTAACGGGTGGGTGTGCGAGCAAAGGCATTGTGGGCCTCTGTGCACTTTCCTCAATGCTCTTCTGTCTTCTGGGAGCTTCCCGGCAGCAAAGAGGCGAGGCTCCCTGCACAGCGGGGAGAGAGAATACATTGTCCTCTACAAACTCTCTTCCCCTTAAATCTGGGGAGGAAAGTGTCATTTCTTTCGGCCATTGCTCTCTCTTGTTACACCAGCTCAAACTCACCTTCAGGTTTCCCTAACTAGGGGAGTCCCAGAATAAAGGCTTCAGCCTTGTCTTTTTCAGGATCACGCCCCGCGACACTCCTCACGCTTTGATGCTTGCTCTCTCAGCTCCCATCCCAGAATTTCTATCACAGAAATGGCCCAGCTGCATCCAACATCCCCCTCTGCCCCTGGCAATGGAGAGAAGTGGCTCACAGGCCAATCAGTGTGTGGTTCCACAAACATCCTCAGGTCTTGAGGGGCGGACTCACTTGGGTCACCACAATTAGGAAAGAGCTGGCGGGGGCGGGGGAATGGGGGGGTGCTGCCGCTGATCAGCCTTGCTGTTTCTCTTTCCCAAAAAGACATCTTTAGCAACTAGCTAAGGAAGCCAGACTGATTGATCATTAAGGCAAGCTGCAAAACAGGATTGTTCTAGAAGCCAGAGAAAAACACAGAGCAAACTTGGGGGTCGTTTACAGACATTCAGCTGCCTACCCAGAGGTTTTATGGTTGCCTCAATTATCGCCTCCCGCTATGCACACACACGCAAGGGGCTTCATCCTGTCCATACCATGATTATCCCTGTGGGCAGAATGTTGCGGGACAGAAGGAACAGCAAGGGCACTCTGCGTTTCTCCTTCTACTCCTCCTTCATTCCTGCCCTTCCTCCAGGAGTGGGCCTTTACAACACACACAATAAAGTCAATCATTGCAGTGCCTGCCTTAGAATAGCACTTTATAGACCACAGAGTACTTCTATGCATCCACCAACTTTTTACCCATCCTGATCTAACTCAGGAGACTCCCTGAGGCTGGAGAAGGCTCAGTCCCACTCTCCTCCAGCCCACCCTGCCCCATCCCCAAAGGGGATATTGCAAGTGGTTGTGTTACTGAGAAATGTTCTCTTTCATACTGCACGGGCCTTAAACACGCCCTAGGAGTTGTTTGGTCTTGTACTGGCCAGCAGGCAAGCCCCTCTACCACCATGAGAAGAACGAGGTTGCTGGGCTGTGCTAGGACATCCTGTCCTCCCTGGTGGCCCTTGGCTCTGCTGGAAGATCTTGGCTCCAAAGGAATAGGCAAAGAAATGGTCTACATATGACCACCTTCTTTCCTTCAGGCTTTGAATTCCTTTCTTGATATCAATTTGGCCTTCATAGCCTAGGCGGAGAGGGGGACGGGACAGGGGACATATCTGGTCATATGACTGGTGGCTCCATTGCCTATGGCCAATTCTGAAGGCAGGGTTGTTGGGCAGATCAATAATATGTGAGGGGAGTAGGTCCTGGGAGCCCCCAGTTAAGTGCTTATTGCCTCCCTGATGCACACGCATACCAGTGGCCTTGTCCTGTCCATACCCCGATTTCTCCCCGTAGGTAGAGTGTTGAGGGAGGGGTGGTAGGGTAGAGGGAAGAGCAAAGACATTCTGCTCTCTATTTCCTCTTCTGCTCCTCCCTCACATCTCCCTCTTCTCTGGGGGTGGACCCTTATAGCACACACAGTAAATGATTCCTGATTAAGCAAAGCCATAGTTGCCTGACAGCCATATAATCAGTAGGATTGATTCTGTCCTGATGCCATCACTTGTTTGTTGGCCTGCCTGGCTCCTAGGACTAAGCTAGAGAGAAGAAATAGAAATATGAGTCCTTATCTGGGTCCCAATAGTTAACAGGCTATAGGCCTCTTCATCACTTATCTTTGGAGATTTTATCTCTGGTGTTTCACAGTGAGAGGGAGCATGGATAAGACCCTGAGGACCAGAAAGCATAAGAGAAATGAGAGCCTTATCCACGTGGGCAGGGTGCCCATGGTCCCTGCCAGGCCTGGTTGCAGGGCATTGGCTGCAGCTCCTTCCTTCTGGAAATATCTGCTCTCCACGGAACTGTCGGCATAGCTCTGCTTTCATGGGGCTGAGATACCTGCCGTCTTACTCCTCAGATATCAAAGGACCAGAGAGATAGAGTTTCTGGCCCAGTCCACTAAATTCACATGTGGGGAGAAAATATTGAGACAGGCCTAGAGGCCAGATGACTGGTCTACAGTAAAGGCACATGCCAGCAAGTAGTGGATCCAAACTGCCATGCAAGCCTCTGCCTGCAGGGACAGGGCTCTTTCCTCTCCTGTGGGGCCTCCAGCCATGCGTTCTTCCCCTGTACCTCCAGCCCTGTCTTCTCTTGTTTTAACAGGTAAGCATGATCTTGACTCTGATGGTGCCATATTACGCCATTGACACGGAATCCCCACTCATGGAGATGTTTGTGGCTCATGGATTCTATGCTGCAAAATTCGTAGTGGCCATTGGGTCCGTTGCAGGACTGACAGTCAGTTTGCTGGGGTCCCTCTTCCCGATGCCGAGGGTCATTTATGCCATGGCTGGTGATGGGCTCCTTTTCAGGTAAGGGCTACCCTCCATGAAATTTATCCTGCTCTGCTACGTCTATCCAGGGAGAACGTCTACCCACTGTCAGCCTGACTGTGATTTTTATGTCAGTGCCTTTCACATGGACTGTGGACCTTGTCATGTATCCTGGAGAAAAAGTGAGTGAACAGAGCTCAGGCCCTGAAGCAGCCCCTCAGTTTAACTCTGTGGTCCCTCAGTCCAGCACAAGCTGATGTGTGCCCCCCCCCCCCCCCCCACTGTCCTCCTCCTTCCAGTTGACATTGCTTGCTCCTTTGTGAAGATGATGGGTGCCAAATTGCTGTACTGGGTGGCTTCCAGAAGGAAGAACCATACCAGGGACATCTTAGGCCTACCCTCACATTGAGGCCTGATAACTGCCCCTCTTTCCACAGCCCCTCTGAAATAAAAAAAAAAATCAACGAAGAGTAGATAAGACCATCTGAACAGAACCTAACAATAGCAGCAACACCAGTGGCCATTTATTGTATACTGTGTATACAGTATCCCATTTAGTCCTCACAATAACTCTATTTTGCATATGAAGAAGTCTACTAGGACTCAGAGAGGTGAAACAAAATTGCCACTAATCCCTCAGCTACTGAGTGGCAGGTCAGGATTTGATCCCAGAACATCCAACTCCAAAAACCAGACTTTTTTTTTCTTTTTTATATACTTTAAGTTCTAGGGTACATGTGCACAAGCCAGACTTTTCACCACACCAGTATATTGGCAGTCCTTGCCCCCTACATTGGCCATGAAGTGGCTCATCTGCCCATGGTACAAAGGGGATGTGGCCTCAGCCCTTTGTTTCCAGCATGAGGGGCCTGCTTGAGAAGGCATTCTTCAAGTGCACAAAGCAAGGAGTAAACCATGGAGGCCAAGGAGCTCTCAGGTGTGCAGAGGGGGCTGGTTCAGGGACTTTGTCTCTGCAGCCATCATCTTCTGACTCATTTCCCCTGCATACCCTCTGAAGCCATCACCAGCCATCAGAGCTGCTACGTTTAGGTTGCTGAACAGATCAAGAGGGCCCTAGGGTGATGGAGGTGTGGCAACTTCACACATCCAAAAGGTTTTTCTGCTGTCAAAGAAACTAAGAGGAAAGATACTGGGGCTTCAAGCACATTTGCAGTCTTGTGTGAATCATAAAAATAAGGGACTATGAGGAGAGAGGAGGGGAGAGGAGCCTACTGCACGTGCCATTCAGTCGCTCTTCTTGGTCTCTTCTTCAGTCAGTAACTAGCTGGACATAAATCTGTATCTGTGAGCACAGTTTCTCAATTACTGTGCTATTTTGCCAACTTTTGTCATAGGTGGTGTCTAGAGCTTTGGCATAAATCAGAATCCTCTGGAGGTCTTTTAAAGCAGTTTGCCAGGCCTCACCCCACTATGATTCTGGTGTAGTAGGTCTTGGGTGAAACCTGAGAATATACATTTCCAACAAGCTCCAAGAGGATGCTAAGATGCTAGTTCACAGGTCAGGAGGACCCCCAAGCAGGTCCATGACTTCCTCTAACCATCACTTTTTCACGCAGAGCCTGGGCTTCAATCTAGATTTCTGAAAGACAGACCTCCTAGGTTCAATCAGCCCTTCCATTACATAATAATTAGGAACTTTACTAATGAAGTTTGCCTTAAAATCAAAGAATTAGGCCAGGTGCGGTGGCTCACGCCTGTAATCCCAACACTTTGGGAGGCCAAGTTGGGTGAATCATGAGGTCAGGAGTTTGAGACCAGCCTGGCCAACATAGTGAAACTCCATCTCTACTAAAAATACAAAAATTAGCCAGGTGTAGTGGTGCACACCTGTAATCCCAGCTACTCAGGAGGCTGAGGCAGGAGAATCGCTTGAACCCGGGAGGCAGAGGTTGCAGTGAGCTGAGATCATGCCACTGCACTCCAGCCTGGGGGACAGAGTGAGACTCCATCTCACCAAAAAAATAAATAATAATAATGAAATAAAATAAAGTGAATTATCTTTAAATTATACACTAAATCCTGGGGTAGGAATAGCAACTGGGTTTAAAGTAGTGAATGCAGAAGTAAATTGGTGGAGCAGGACCAGGAGGAGTTAATCACACCAGCCTATTGATAGTTCTAGCTCCCTGTGTTGGCTGCACTGGAATCGGTCACTGTAGCCCACCATTAACCCTCTGTTTGCACGGCCCCTCCAGGTTCCTGGCTCATGTCAGCTCCTACACAGAGACGCCAGTTGTGGCCTGCATCGTGTCGGGGTTCCTGGCGGCGCTCCTCGCACTGTTGGTCAGCTTGAGAGACCTGATAGAGATGATGTCTATCGGCACGCTCCTGGCCTACACCTTGGTCTCTGTTTGTGTCTTGCTTCTTCGATACCAACCCGAGAGTGACATTGATGGTTTTGTCAAGTTCTTGTCTGAGGAGCACACCAAGAAGAAGGAGGGCATTCTGGCTGACTGTGAGAAGGAAGCTTGTTCTCCTGTGAGTGAAGGGGATGAGTTTTCTGGCCCAGCCACCAACACATGTGGGGCCAAGAACTTACCATCCTTGGGAGATAATGAGATGCTCATAGGGAAATCAGACAAGTCAACCTACAACGTCAACCACCCCAATTACGGCACCGTGGACATGACCACAGGCATAGAAGCTGATGAATCCGAAAATATTTATCTTATCAAGTTAAAGAAGCTGATCGGGCCTCATTATTACACCTTGAGAATCCGGCTGGGCCTTCCAGGCAAAATGGACCGGCCCACAGCAGCAACTGGGCACACGGTGACCATCTGTGTGCTCCTGCTCTTCATCCTCATGTTCATCTTCTGCTCCTTCATCATCTTTGGTTCTGACTACATCTCAGAGCAGAGCTGGTGGGCCATCCTTCTGGTTGTTCTGATGGTGCTGCTGATCAGCACCCTGGTGTTTGTGATCCTGCAGCAGCCAGAGAACCCCAAGAAGCTGCCCTACATGGCCCCTTGCCTCCCCTTTGTGCCTGCCTTTGCCATGCTGGTGAACATCTATCTCATGCTAAAGCTCTCCACCATCACATGGATCCGGTTTGCGGTCTGGTGCTTTGTGGGTAAGCAACTTCCTTTGCAGCCTTGAGAGCTCCCTTTTAAGGTCTTAAGCATGCTTATCCCAAAATTACCTCCTAGCTGGACTAGGCAACTCCATTCCTAGAGAAATCTGGCTGGTTCTATGGACCTTTGTGTTCTGCCTGAGAGTCAATAAAGCCAGTTGTCCCCTTTCTGCCTGTAATGGTCTTGGTCATCGGTTCTGGAAAAATGATGTTGATTAATTCATCACCTTACTGAATTACTGAAAGTTCTTCCTATATTAGGATAATTAATACCATAAAAAGTCCACTTAAAGTGAATCCACACTTTTAAGGGGATAAAAATAGCATAGTATAATTGGGGTCAGGGCATTTGATTGGAATTTTATTGTAGAAACTAAGAATTGTAAACTGAAAAATACAAAAAGTATTTATCTTAGATTTCACAAAATTAAATTAAAATAGCAATTACACTCTCATTTTTAAATGAACAAAGTGTGAATTAAGTGTGGATTTTTTGGCATCATTTTTCTGACAAAATTGAATCATGGCATCATTTAACATCTCTCACTTCATACTGACTTTTGTAAAATATTCAAAAGTTTTTCATATTTCCCAAGGTCCTTTCTTCATCCCTTGACATTCAGATCATTCACTTGGGAAGTACCCATCATGCCACCATCCTTACTGATTTTCTCTCTCCTGCTGTTAATAACGAATACGACTCTTGTTAGGTCCTCAATTGTCCACAATTTTGGGTGTGAATTCAAATTTTTCTCTAAACTCACTTTCATGGACTTCAAGAAGTCCTGTACCTTTTCTAAGATTTCTGATTTTACTTTGTGATCCATTTCTATTGTATTTACAGTACATGTTTATCATCTAGGACAATCTCTGATGTTCATGAGGTGGCTGGGGATTGATGCTAGTAATAACTTGAGAAGTGTAAGGAGAGACTCATTTTAAAGTTCCTTAGTCACTATTTGTATGTCCCCTGTACAACTTGGTAACCCTGGAGGTTTTGGATAACAAATTCTTAGCTAAAGAGGATCTTTAGAAGCTCTGGGGAATAGAAGAGTAAACCCTGCCTAAAGGAGAGGCAAGACAAACACACATGAGTCACTTCGCCCGAGCAAGGCCACAGAGACTCTTTTTTTGTTGTTGTTGTTGAGGTGGAGTCTTGCTGTGTCACCCAGGCTGGAGTACAGTGGTTTGATCATGGCCCACTGCAACCTCTGCCTCCCGGGTTCAAGGAATTCTCCTGCCTCAGCCCCCCGAGTAGCTGGGATTACAGGCACCCGCCACCACGCCCAGCTAATTTTTTGTATTTTTAGTAGAGACGGGGTTTCGCCATGTTTGCCAGGCTGGTTTCGAACTCTCAACCTCGTGATCCGCCCGCCTCGGCCTCCCAAAGCGCTCGGATTACAGGCATGAGCCACTGCACCCAGCCCACAGAGACTCTTAGTGATGAGCAGCGGTGCATCCGCTCCTAGAGGTCAGGAATACAGTTGTTCAACGTGTGTCCTCTGTGCCTGGAGCAGGGTGCCCACAGTATGTGCTCAAAAATACTTCTTAAATGATTACAAAGTACTCTTCAAAGGGGAAAAAGGAAAACTTCCAGTCAGAATTGCCAGAAAAAAACTTGGAGGGGTTAGAATTCAAAGTAGCCCTATAAGTTAAGATATAGATAGAAAGAAGTGGGGAAAAACATAGCAACCAATGGAAAGGGCATGTATCTTCCCCAGAGGCCTGACTCCTTGCTTCTGAAAGCTGATCTATGGCTTCCTGTAAGCATTTTGTCCCAATTTTTCACTATTCTAAGTCCCCCTGGTTAGACTTTAGGAGGATTTCTTGAGAGGACCCCACTGACTCATCAAGATTTTAACCATTTTTTATAACCTATTTACAATCTCTTGGCCAGGCATGGTGGCTCACGCCTGTAATCCCAGCACTTTGGGAGGCTGAGGAGGGCAGATCACTTGAGTTTAGGAGTTCGAGGCTAGCCTGGCCAACATGGCAAAACCCCATCTCTACTAAAAATAAAAAAATTAGCTGGGCATGGTGGCGAGCACCTGTAATCCCAGCTACTCAGGAGACTGAGACAGGAAAATCGCTTGAACCCAGGAGGTGGAGGTTGTAGTGAGCTGAGATCGTGCCACTGCACTCCAGCCTGGGAGACAGAGAGAGACTCTATTTCAAAAAAATAAAAAATAAATTTTTAATTTTTAAAAAAATTGAAAAAAAAAATCTCTTATCTCTAAACATTTTCCCACTGGAACATGTAGCTAGCCAATGCAGATTCTACTGTGGATAGAAGTGATGGAAGTGGTTAGAAATATTTTAGTCGTGTATTTGTCAAATTATTCAAGACACAGACACAAATATACACAGACTTATTTATTCATAGACTATTAAAGCTGAAAAGGGCCTTCAGTGTCTAGTACAATGCTACCCACAGTGTGGTGCCCATTCCACCGGTAATATTTTCAGCTGATATTAAAAAGCATTTGAATGAGTTCTTAAAAATATTGTATAGTTATTATACATTTTCACCTGGGTTAGAAAAACCACACATACACATTAATCTGGTGATTTCACAAATACTATTACTTGGAAAGAGATGATAGATGACTTTTTAAATTTAAAATGTGAGTCATATTAAAGAAAAAGACATTAGTACTACTAGTATAAGTACCATATGACTCATAGGAATAGTAGTAATTAGGGCTTGCATCGCACTCATCACATATCAGCCATTTAGGGCTTTACTTTATTTACTTATTTTACTTATTTAATCCTCACAATAATCTCTATTTGACAGATGAGGAAACTGAGGCACTTGCCTGAGGTTACATAGCTAGAATATAGCAGAGGCAAGATTAGAACTCAGGAAGTGTGGGGCCAGAGGCCATGGTTATAGCCTAAATGGTTATATACTAAAAATATGGTATATAAATAACTGGAGTTGGAGAAATATGGATGTAGTCCACCACCTTCCCACTTCTCCCCCTCTCCATTTTATGGATGACTACACTGAACCTCCAAGAAGTTAAATAACATGCTCAAAGTCAACAGGAAGTTATTCAAAGAGCTATTACTAAAACTCAGCATACCCATGCTCAAATCTGGGGCTCCTACTACCCCACCAGGGTGCCTCTGAGCAGACTCATTTCATTAGAACGTTCGATAGAGCCTAACACATAGCATCAGAACTGGTCTCATGGGCACACAGCTGTGCACAAGGTCTCATGCTTGGTTTAATGCTCTGCTGCTGCCATCTTGAATTCTTAAAAATTTCCGAACAAGAGGACCCAGGTTTTCATTTTGCATTGAAAACTCTATAGCCAGTTCTGCAGAATATTTATGGCTCCTGAAGCACCAGAGGCATTTTGCAAAAACAGTCAGGTGGCAGAGGCCCTCACCTTTGGAGTCAAACGACACCAACTTCAAATCACAGCTCCGCCCCCCCTTTGTCTTATAACTTTGGGAAATTTACTTAACTTCTTTGGGCCTCAGTTTACTTATCTGTAAAAAAGCAGATAATTTAATCAGCCTTGACCTGGTTATTCTTTGGGGCTTAAATGAGAAAATGTTGAGAAAAGCAATAAGAAACATGTATTTCCTGCCTTTCTTTTAAAAATCTAAAATGATTCATTGTCCACAAGTATGGACAGACTGACTATCATATGCCAAAGCACGATGTGAACCTGCAGCGACTCAGGCTGCCCTTCCAGCTATCAGGCAGAGGAAAACTCCCTGAGCGCCTTTTATAATCTTGCTGATAGCACAAACTCCAAACTCCCTCCAGAAACTGCTACTCACCGACTCAGAAGAATGCCACCCTGCAGAGTGGGGCTGGCCAGCCAGAGGGCAGAGAAGTCTGCAGTTCAACAAGCACCTGGTGATTGTGATGCACAGCCCGCAAACCACATTTGGGAAGGACTGCTAGTATTTCTGGGCGCCTGCTGCTAACTGCTTTAGTATCATGATTTGTGAAGGCTGTCATATGACTAAGTTTCACCCAGAACAAAGATTCTCAACTCTAGCTACACATCAGTATCACCCTGGCTTGCTTCTGAAACATTCTAAGCCCAGGCTCCCACAACAGAGATTTTCTGATTCAATTGGTCTGGTGGCCAAGTGTTAAGGAATTTTTTATAAGTTCCCCAGGCAATTTTAATAGGCAGCCAAGTTGACAATGATCTAGATCAATGGTCCTCAAAGTGTGACCCCAGACCAGCAGCACCAATGTTATCGGGGAACTAGTTAGAAATGTGATTTTGAGGCTGGGTGCGGTGGCTCATGCCTGTAATCCCAGCACTTTGGGAGGCCAAGGCAGGCAGATCACCTGAGGTCAGGAGTTCGAGACCAGCCTGGCCAACATGGTGAAACTCCGTCTCTACCAAAAATGCAAAAATTAGCTGGGCGTGGTGGCTGGCACCTGTAGTTCCCAGCTACTCGGGAGGCTGAGGCAGGAGAATCTCTTGAACCCGGGAGGCGGAGGTTACAGTGAGCCAAGATTATGCCACTGCACTCCAGCCTGGGCAACAGAGCAAGACTCTGTCAAAAAAAAAAAAAAAAAGAAAGAAAGAAAGAAATGTGATTTTGAACTCTATCCCAGGTCTACTGAATCAGAATCTCTGAGAGCAATTTAGGGTTTAGCAAGCCCCCCTCCAGCTGACTCAAATGCATGCCACTACTCTAAGGGGAGAATAGTTTTATCAAGCAGGGCAGATGATTTAATTAAATTACAAAGACTTGTTTTCCAAAAACAATTTTTTGCATATATAAAATATATCCAACTTACAATCCCAAATTGGCTATAAAATCCTTAATGGTCTTATAAGATAAATATGTCACCTCTGAACTTCGGAGCCTCCAAGATATCAGATTTTTCTTAATCTCTCTATACATAGTGTAACTTTCTGGGGGAGAACAGTAGAGATATTTTTAAATGGAGTCTCTTATGAAACTGAAGATTTACATGATTAGGCTGAGTCATAACTTGATAATCTTCTCAGACACATTTTTTTATCCAAGCTTTTCTAAACGAATCTTAATTACGGCATTTTTGTAACAATGTTTTGCTAAGCTTTTGACCTTCAGAAGAGCACAACTCAGATGGTAAAATGAGGCACAAGCCCCAACAAGATTATCCAGCACATGTTTCTTTTCCTTCAGACAAGAAAAGGAATACAAACAGCAAATGTGTATTAATCCCAGCAAAGTGAGCACAAAGCAGCCTTCATCTTCCTTTTAGCTGACGCAGTTTTGTGAAAGAACCTCTCAAGGGGTCAGGCAGAGTCTCAGGGACCATGGAACTAACAGGGGCTCAGTGAGAATGCTGCACCACAGTATCTTCCAGGGCATCTTCCAGCCTGCTGTTCCCTGCGGGTTTTTATTATAAAGTAATCGCCTGTTAGAATAGCTTGCCCTTACCGTGGGAGTTGCCATGTTGTCATGTAGGAATTTTTTCAGTCTCTCTGAGGAAAACAAATTCTTGTCTACAGATTTAGAGGACAGGACTTGTGATACGGACAATGGACCTCATGAATCCTATCTCAGAATAGAAATACCCAAAGAGAAGACACACCTTATGGTCTATACCTGAGCTATTATCTGAAATCCAACTGGAAATTGACCCAAAGCAGCCATGTGAGAAAGAGAAGAGGAAGGAAGGAAAGAGTGATGAATTGGGACCTGATAGCTAAATTCTTGATGACATGTCCCATAAATAAGCTTGAAATTCTCCTTGGAGGTAGAGGAAAAAACGACTGGCTCTTCCAATGTCAAAATTGTGCTCAGACGAGCAAGAATAATCCTGAAGGCCAGGATGAGGATGGCACCAGGGCTGGTGGGATTCCAAGAAGAGAGGGTGAAGGTAGAGTGCGGAGGTAGGTCATGCAACCATGAGGCTGTCTGCTGGCACAGGTGCGCTGCCGGACGCAGAGGGGGCAGAGCACTCACACGACTCTGCAACCAGTGGCAGCTGAGACACTGGCTCTCCTGTGAGCCCAAAGAATGAAGAGGTGGAGGGCACAGAGCTGGCACGCGCAGCTTACCTGGAACAGAATTCAAGCCACAACAGAGGGGATGTTTGCCTTCTTTCCCTCGACATTGTGTTTGTGAGATTCACACCCATTGCTGCTTGTAGTTTCAGTTTGTTCGTTCTTGTGGCTGTCTAGTCTCCCACTGTGTTAATATACCACAATATATTATTCATTCTAGTGTCCAGGGACATTTGGGTTGTTTCTAGTTTAGGGCTGTTACAAACAGAGATGCTGTGAACATTCTTGTACATGTTTTTGGTGGACACGTGGACACGTATCTCTTGGGTTTCTGTTGAGTTAGAACTACTGGCTCAGACTACTAGGTTTTTTTCATATTCTTTAACAAGATTGCATTACTTCTCATGGCCATTATATACCTCAAATAAAACAAGCATCCCCAACCCCATTTTGCAGATGGGAAACTGAGACATAAAGTCGCATGACTTCCCATTAGATCAGCTGCAGGGTCATGGAGAGAACCTCCGCCCAGCGTCATCCTAAGCCTGCTCTTCCTGGCCACACCATATTAAACAAGCCCTGTTGTTATTATAGTCAACAGGCTCATGGTGGTATTTTAAAAAACAATCAGCAATAGTGGGAGTTGGTGGGGATTGAGATGGGTGGGAAGGATGCCTTCTCATTACCATCCAGTCTCCCTTTCTGCTTTGGCAAATGTCTTTTTTGGAATGTTGATCCCAGAGTAGTCAAAATAAAAGCCCTCTGGGTATAACAAAGTGCCTCCGCTATCTGCAGTGGGCAGAGCTTCCTGCTGGAAAGTGCACCCCAGGAAGAGGCAGCTCCACCCAGCCTGAGGTCAGGTGGCCCACCTCTCTTGGTCCTGAGTATGGAGCTTCATGGAGAGGACAGGGAGTTCCCAGGGACTCTGGAGATAGGGTACCTGGTCTGCAACCAAAGTGTGTGCCCTCAGAGTTGGAAATATGCTGTTATTGTTTGCATTACCCAGTCTTTTCAGAGTTGAGTTTTTGTTCTAGGATTTCTCCTAGATGATCAAGACCCGCCCCCCTCTTTCCCACCTCTCTTACTTGTAGGTTTGGGGTCATTTGCTTAATTTGCACAGGATAGATAAGCACAGGTAGGTGAGCAGTGATGTCATCTGCTGATGCCAAGGTATGCTAGTATATGAAGGCAAGCTTAGCTTTTGTAAACCTTCCCTGGAGGCACCTGGGTGGGACAGGAACAGCCCTCGGGTTAGAGTTAAGAGATATGAGTCCCAGTGCTGTTTCAATTACTGATTTATCACATGGTTCTTAACTTCCCTGGAATGATGGATGAGAACGTGCTTTTTTTTTTTATGAAGTGCATTATAACCACAAAGTGTTTAATATCATAAAGAAAGCCCATTCAATTGCTAAAGGCATGATTCTTGATCTTGTCTAGCCTGGACTTCTCATAGGCACATATTCCACCGGGGACCTTCTGTCTAGAAAAGAAGCCAAAGCCTCCCTTTGAACATTTCCCATCACTGCAAACAGACTTTCACAAGACGAACCACCATTACCTTTGACCAGGGCAAGCATGCAGCCCACGTGCCCCAGTCCGACTGTGTCTGTTGTTAAAATATTGAAACACTTGTTGTTGTTGTTGTTGTTGTTTTTGGAAATGGAGTCTTGCTGTGTCGCCCAGGCAGGAGTGCAATAGCACGATCTCAGCTCACTGCAACCTCCACCACCTGGGTTCAAGCAATTCTCCTGCCTCAGCCTCCCGCATAGCTGGGATTACAGGTGCCTGCTGCCATGCCAGGCTAATTTTTGTTTTTTTGTTTTTGTTTTGTTTTGTTTTGCTTTTTAGTAGAGACAGGGTTTCACCATGTTGGCCAGGCTGGATTCTAACTCCTAATCTCAGGTGATCCACCTGTCTCAGCCTCCCAAAGTGCTAGGATTACAGGAGTGAGCCACCATGCCCAGCCAGAATATTGAAACACTTCTGTGTTTACTGCTAACTAGTCACTTTCCTGAACACACCAGGCACCCCCACCATAACCCATCAACTCGGAAAAAAAAAAAAAAATTCCAGCCCCACAGAGGAGCCTCGGAGACACTGCTGCAGCACAGAGGCTGACGCCCTCTGATTTTTAACATCACACCTGCTTTTAGTTTCCTACTGACATAAGATAGTAACCACACAGCAATGGATCTAAGTTATCTGCTTTTAAGGTACAGCAAAATTAAATATCCAAATAGAATAAATAGTATTATTTAAGAATTAGCCATCTTATTCTTGAGGCTTGGTTTCAAATGACTTCTGGCTTATGGCAAAATCAAATCCACCCTCAAAAGATATAAGATTGCTCTCTGTAAGAGTTTACAAAAGAATATGATGCCATTCCCAGTGACCATCTTGATTAGCAGTGGCCAAAAACTACTTGAAGCAATGATGGCATCATGGGAATACATGTGTAGCCTCAGAAGGTGAAGAGTTTTCCACACACAGGTAATAATTTATATAAATTTTAATACTGCTGGATATCAGATAATATTAAGAAATTATTATTAATTTTTAGATGTGATAATACTGTTTTTTAGAGATGCACACTTAAATATTTACAAATTAAACCTATGATAGAAGGGATTTATTTCAAAACGATCTGTAGAGAAGGGGCCAGGGGAAGGAGTGTGAGGGGAGCTGGTGATTCATGATCCTATTCACTCCACTTTTGTATATGTTCTTCAAAATAAAACGTTAAGCCAAATTGTTTTCCATCCCTGGTAGACGGGAGATGTAAGAGAGAGAGAAGCGCCCTGGATTAGGGCGTGGCGAGACCTGGAAAGATTCACTGTCCACCTGCTCCCTGTGTGGCTGTGGACCTTCCCTCGTTTTCTGTGAAGTGTGCTATGCACATAATCACACACACATACACACACACACACACATGCACACACCTTCCCGGACAGGTTAAACAAGATACTGTTTGTGTAACATTTTGAGCTCCTTGAGAGAAAGGTGCAACATCAATGATCCATCACTGTCCTAACCCAGCACACACAGGTGTTTTGTGAAGTTTAGTTTAGATGATTCAGGATTCCCAGAACCCCCACAGATTTTTCAGAAACTACCTCCTTCTTCGTTCTCTAAGCCAACTAAAAAACAGGAGCAGAAACAAAACACCCTGCTTCCACACAGGAGGCGTGGAGCGGCTCTGTTTACTTCTCCGACACAAAGCCCTTGTTTATGTGGGACAGATGGTAATACGTTTCTCTTCTCTTCTCTCTCTCTCCCTCCCTCCCTTCATCTGGTCCCCTCTGTTTCTTTGTCCCCCTCCATTTTTCTTTTCTCCAATCCTTCTCAGCTTCACACCACTTTTCCTGAATTGACTCAAGGGCCAGCAAGAAAGACAGACACACAGAATGCCAAGCCCAGGGGAATGGCTTTGCAGCTACTATTTACTCTACCAGGCTGCATGCACATGGTTGCTTCTTGTTTCACAGTACTCACATTTGAAATGCATTTTTGAAGAGAGTGACACACCTTTGAAACTCCAGGGGGTTCAGGGCAAACATGAAAAGACCCATAAATATTTATGTGGCAAGTTTCCATGGATTGTCTTCACAAAGTAAAAAGTAACCACAGTCAATATGTGAGACGCACAGACACACACACACACACACACACACACACACACACACACACATCTGTTCCTTCCAGGCCTGGCCACTTTCAAAGAACAAATGTAAACCTAACCTCTTACCACGTATTTCCTGCAGTAAGCACAGTCTGTAAACTAGCCTGGGGGAGGGGAAAGGAGGTGTGAAGGACTAGACACGCCAGAGACTTCTCTCCCTCTATCTATAAAGCTGGTTCCTCTCCTTCTCAGACCGCGGCAAGTCACGCATTCTTTCCCAGCCTCTGTTTCTTCTAATGTAAAATGAAGGTTTTAGAATGCATAGGTGATCTATAGCATCTTTTCCAGCTCTAAATATCTGTGATTCAAGGTTTTTAGAGAATTCTCATAATATGAATCTACCTGACACCCAAATACCTCGTGGGGGCAGGGCAGGTTGGAATCAACATACAGGTCTGTTGAAATCAACAAACCAGTGATGAGTGACATCAAACCAGTGACTGAGCAATGACCTGTGTGGTGGCAGAGGAGAGACGTTTGGGGTAAAGGGAAAAGAAAAAGATTGTATTAAGTTCAGTAGGGAAATGACTCATCTATAAGTAAAGGCAGAGAAAGGCATCAGAAAGGAAAGAACTGGCAAAATAGGTACCAAGCAGGAGTAGGAGGCAATATTTGGCATCTGCCTGGATGTCTAGAAGAAAATATGGCAAAAAAAGCAAAGCTGTGCAAAAGGAGGTGTGCACAGATCCTGCTTGGTCGCCTGAAATCCATTCTCAGATCCCAAACATGCTTCAGACAGAGGCATTCTCCAAGAACCAGCACACTGGCACTCTTAGAAGAGGCCTTAATGTGATACCCTGTTCTACACAAGGATAATAACTATCCCCCATGGCCACCCCCACCTACAGACAAGAAAGAGTAAATACCCTGCTTTTAAAAGATGAAATCACTATTTGAGCACTAATAGCTACAGCTGCAAATAATTAACTCCAGGATTTATTACCAATTAGGACTATAAATCTCTGCTTACTTTGGCTCCTGGAAAGTTGATTTCACTGGGGAGTGTGGGAGGGAGTGGGGACAAAGTCATTTGAGACAAGGAGGGAGAAACTCAAGCTTAAAAAGGCACACTTCAAATTCAAAAGAGAGCAAGATTTCTCAAGCACCACAGCAGCAAAGCAGGCTTGACTTGCGGTTCTAAGCAAACCAGCCCAGCAGATGCCTGCAGGGTTAGCAAAGTCAAAGAGACTGGTGCTTACTCAGAGTAGGATGTTAGGGCCCGGGAAGGAGGTTGCATACTGTGTGGACCCCAGTGGCTAGGCCATAATGTGGGCTGAGTGGGCAGTGGAACACATGCATCAGGCATAGTTCATTATCTCAGGGACACTCTGACCATTGGAATCACCTGTGGAGTTTTAAAAACATACCTATGCTTGGGTTACACTGCAGACTAATTAAATCAGAATCTCCAGGATGGGGCTAGGGTATCAGAGTGGTTCAAAAAACGCCCCCGGGTAGCTTTCAAGTGCAGTAAGCCAGGGTTGAGAACCACCTGAGAAGTACCTCATTTCATCCTCAGGCACTCCCATGTTAAGAAGGTTGCTATAGCTCTCAAGGTTTTACAGAGAATGCTGAGGAACAGAGAGGCTAATGGGACCAGGGTTACACAGCTAATAGTGATGAAGGCAGGATTTGAACACAGAGCCCACACTCTTACTTATCATGTTCTTTGGACTCCAAGGTTATGATTCTCAGACTTCCAGGCCCTGAACCTTCAGAGTCTATTCAAGATAGAAAATGGGGACTCAGGCCAGGCCTGATGGCTCATGCCTATAATCCCAGCACATTGGGAAGTAGAAGCGGGCGGATCACTTGAGTCCAAAAGTTTGAGACCAGCCTGGGCAACATGGTGAAACCCCATCTCTACAAAAATACAAAAATTAGCTGGGTGTGGTAGCATATGCCTGTGGTCCCAACTACTCAAGAGGCCAAGGCAGGAGAATGGCTTGAGCCCAGGAGGCAGAGACTGTAGGGAGCTGAGATCATGCCACTGCACTCCAGCCTGGACAACAGTGAGACCCTGTCTCAAAAAAAAAAGAAAAGAAAAGAAAAGGAAAAGAAAATGGGAACTCATAAACGACTTTTATGTATGTTTTTTAAATCATAGAAATGAAACATTAGCATATATGAATGCTACATATTAACGAGGGGGGAAAGTTTCTTTCCCTTGATTGGGATGACATCAACGCAGAGGTCGCACTGGACATTTCATGCTTGTCAGGAGTTCTCACTCATTCATTCAACAAACATTAAGTGCCAATTTTCTGCAGAGTCTATAAAATAGAAATGACCCTGTGCAGATAATCACACAACAGATGTTCTAAGGGACATAATAGTAGCATGCACTAGACACTCGAAGATCACACAGAAGAAAGCAGGGAGCTTGAAGTGGCCATGATATATTACGCCTTTAGTGAGTGTAAAACGGCAAGGTAAATCACAGGATAATATATGCATGCTGCTAAGAGGTGAAACAAGAGATGGAGTCCCTAAGTGGAGGCAGAGAATAACAAAATCTTATAAGAAGGCTGAGAATAAACTGTTGCTGATCCATAAATATTTCACCCAGGGTAGAAAATGCAAATTCCTGGCTGGCAGCTATATGAGTATAATGAGCTGGATGTCAGCAGGGGAGGTGGGGACTGAGGTTAACTAGAGACCCCGTATCCTGTCTAAAGAGGCAGCTAGTTCTCACCACCAGCCAAAAATCACCATGTAGAAATGTGGATGCAGTGTTGTCAAACCTTTTGACTTTTTTAGGAAAAACTGTTAATATGGGTTACTTAATGCAAGATCTCCCAATTTTTAAAAGGTATCTAATTCAAGTATTTTCAAAACACCACATAAACCAAAGAAAATACATCCCCGTCCCCCCAGCTTTGATTTTATCATTGAAGGTGATCTCTCTGCTAGTCCCAGGATCCCAAAGCAATTGCTTATTCACCTGTACCTTTCCCCTCGCCCAACAGGTCTGCTCATTTATTTTGGATACGGCATCTGGAACAGCACCCTGGAAATCAGCGCTCGAGAAGAGGCCCTGCACCAAAGCACGTACCAACGCTACGACGTGGATGACCCCTTCTCAGTGGAGGAGGGTTTCTCCTACGCCACAGAGGGTGAGAGCCAAGAGGACTGGGGCGGGCCCACCGAAGACAAAGGCTTCTATTACCAACAGATGTCAGATGCGAAGGCAAACGGCCGGACAAGTAGCAAAGCGAAGAGCAAAAGCAAACACAAACAGAACTCAGAGGCCCTAATTGCAAATGATGAGTTAGATTACTCTCCAGAGTAGGAGAAACATACAAGTGGGTAGAAATGGTGATGATTGATTTTCAGTAACTTAACCTGTGGGCTAGAAGGTGAAAACTTTTTTGGCTCTCATTTCACAAATCCAGCCTTCCCCAAATTCAATCCCTAGTCATAGCCTGTCATTTGCTACTTTTGCTCTTCAGGATAGTTCTGTTGAAGGGCTTAACCTGGGTCCCCTAAGTGGTCACCTTGTTAAAATAAATAAATAAATAAACAAGAGGCTATCTGAAATTCCATCTTAGGTGCAACCATCAGGGCTGATGGTAGCAAATGTTTCCTAAGCCTTTGCTTTGCTGGTTGAAGCCCCAGCAGGGGCTCTGGGCAGAAGGCAGAATTTCAGTCACCTGAGACACGGAAACAAAGCTCTGTTCTTGGCATGTCAGGCTGAGCGCTGCTCCCCAAGGTCAGGGTGAGTAGGTGGGCACTGGCACTTCCTGAGCAAGCATCATTTTATCCTGCAATCTCACCCAAAATTAATTCATGCAAAAGACACATGCTTCTTTTTATTCACCAACATTCTCACAGCTTCCAAACTATAATTTTAGGATCCAGCAAAGGTCAAGGACTCTGAGACCATTTTCCCAATGGTTTCAGATTCACCGTAAAGCGGTCATGCAGACCCAGTAATATGGTAAGAAGCACCATCAAGGTTCTACGTAAATGCCCAGAAGAAAATTAAATAACCATCTCTTGCAGTGAAGGCCAGAGAGCATTGGCAGAAATTAACTCTCTGTCATGGCCTCTCTTATACCAGACTCCAGCTCCTGGTGACATGATGAAAGAGGGCAAAGGTGGAGCATGATTTCATGGCACTGATATGCCTTGAAGAAGTAGGTTGTTTGTTTTATAATCAGATAAAAATCTTTACAAGGAGAAGTGACCCAGCCACTGAGATCACATTGCAAATTCTCTTTCGTATTTCTAAAATTATAAATTCTGTAGTTTTTTGAGATATGCAACCACTTGATTGGGGTGTGCTACTCTGAAAACAAAACAGGTTGAATTACAGCTACTTAGGTAGTTGCATTCCATGAGATCACATTTCATTTCTGAACCTTATTCCTTGGGGGTAGCTCACTTTCAGAGGTGTATTTTTTTTTCCTGTTATTTCCCAGATGAGTTTCACTAAAGCCCAAAGAAATATCTACCTGGTAAGATGTAAATTTGGGCCATAAAAGGGGCTACTAAAAGAATTTTCTCAGAAACAGAATAGATGAGAGAATTTGCAAAGGAAAAAAACACACATAGGCTATAATATAAATTCTACTCTCGGGTTACAAGGATTCCTGTGGCTGCACTGAGATGTGTACAAATGTATGTGAAGGCACACTGTGAATCGAGTTATCATAAAATTAACCAAGCTATTAAAAGTAATCAAGGTATTAATAAAATCTCTGTGAGGATTTCCTGAAAGAGGGACAAAAGAAGAAATTCTTTGTCCTTTCTCTCCTGGATGTATCAGTATGACAAACGTTTTCCAGAACATATTCGCTAACACTCAAGTCTGTTCTTTCTGAAAAGCTGAGGCTCATGCCCTCTTGGCATGCTTTAGGATTATGGCAAGGAGGTAAAAGTCCATTTTTTCATTCAACTAACACTGGTTGAGAATAGACCAAATGCTAAGTGACAGGAATGAATAGAAGCATGGCATCTGCCCTTGGGGGCTACAGTCCACGGATGAGCAGCACCGGAGCCTGGTAAATGCAGATAAAACAACAAACTTGACAAGTCTCCAGGCTGATGCACTCAGTTTTAACATACATATAAAGATCAATTGAAACTAGTTTTTTAAAAATATGCTTTACATAAATTACATATCGTAATCATAGCCAATGTATACCATTAAATTAAATAACTGCAATTTTCTAGATATTTTTTATTCTTCTGTAGTCATTGTTTAGAATTCCGGTTTCCTGAGGTCATTTTATCATATTAATGTCATGCTTGACAATGCTGTGTTTTCTCTTCCCTAGAGTTAACCATAAAGATACAGTGCCTACTCTGTGAAATACATCATTGGGAATTAATTATAAACTAATTATCAGTCATCTTTTGAAAACAAAGTTTTGAATTGGCTATAGGACTCAACAGATCTGCCTGGTTTAAATACAATCTGTTAAGCTTGATATACATCTAGAGAGATGAGATCGGGTTGTATTCATTAAATATGAGAATAGTGAAATAGGAGTGCAAAATAGCCAACTCTTAACGCGGGTGAAAGAGCTTCCTTTTATTAGTGAGGTTTAAGTATTAAAGTAACAATAGCCTGGTGGCAGATGAATTCCATTTCTATAGGATGGGAATGGAAAATGTATGCTTTGGTTAACACCATTGCTATTGATTTTGTGCAGATTCTATGAACCACTCTCATTTCAGGAGCCATTTTTTCCGAATAGTATATTTGTATATTTTAAGCTTAACTCTCTTTATTTTTCTAAAGTTGATAGATCACCTCCCTAGAAACCTTACTTTAAAAAAAGAAAATCACTAAGATAGAAAAAGTTTTTTCAGGTACATAGACATATTCGTCCTCGGGTTTACCAACTTCTGTAAAACAGTCCCAGATTTCACAATGCAGTTTTCAAATATCATCAATCACTAGAATGACAATATTATTATTTTCCTAACAGGTTTCTAAACGATGTATTTGTGGGACCACATTAAAAGTAAGATCACCTTATAATTATCTTAGAAACTTTGCCCCTTGAAGGGAGTCCAAGGAAGACCTACACTTCATTGAATTCTGAATAGCAAAAGCTCTCTGAGTGAGATTTCATTGTGTGATTTGTGGTTTGGAGCCAATTACTTCATTTTTTTCAGATTTTATTCTACTTATCTATTGGTACTCTGCTTCATTTCCGAAGGATTTGAGGCAGTTACTAAAATATATATAATACAAAACAAGAATTAAGTGAGGAACTCAGGGCAAATAAAAATAGGAACAGAAAGGATAAGACAAAACTAGATGTATATTTAGTGCATAAATGCAGAGCCCTGATATGCTTTACTAAATTTGCCCCCGATGAGGGGCACCATGAAAAATAATAGAATCGCTGGCAATGACAAGAACAAGCACTTCTGCATGATAAGAACAAATTTTTCCTCATGCGGGCAAAGGTTTGAAATAGCATAGGTCATTAAAATCCACAGATAAGCTTCAAACCTAGATTTTGCTAGCTACATGTGCCTGGCATATAGTGTCTATTTAAGAAATACCTGATGATTGACAGAATGAATGAATTGGAGGAAAATGAAATATTTATTCAACAATTATCTGTGGAGTGCCTATTATGTACTGTGGCAGATACTGATACCGTAAGTCAGATAAAAATCCAGCTCTTAAGAAATAGAGGAAATAGAGCTTGGTGTGGTGGCATATGCCTATGATCCCAGATAGTTGAGAGACTGAGGGAGGAGGATCATTTGAGCCCAGGGGTTCAAGGCTGCAGTGAGCTACGATCATGCCACTGTACTCCAGCCTGGGTAACAGAAGAATACCCTGTCTCTTAAAAAGAAAAATGAAATAGGGGAAATGGGATATATAAATAAAGAACAATAGTGAAAGTGTCAGGTGAGATGAGGGAATTGTAATGCGCTGTGGCGGTTCAAATATGAAGAAAGCCTTTTTCCTCTGGAAAGGTCATAAAGAATGTCACACGTGTGTCAGAACTTGTGAAATGGGCATAATTTTATCAAGTAGAAATGAGAGAAAGGCCTGCCAGGCAAAGGATCAGTATGAGTAAGGTCTACTAGCTTGCTGTCTTCTGACTAAGAATTTGTGCTGTGCCTCCATCAAGTGAAAGCAAGGAGCTAGTTTGCCTGGAGCACATGATTTATGCATGACAATAAGAAATAATGCTAGGAAGGCAGGTGAGGGCTCACTCACAGAGAGACTTGAATGTCACACTGAGCTGGCTGGCTTTCCTCGGGTGAGAGAGTGGGAAATAATTGCGGAACTGAGGAAAGTGTGAATCCAGGAAGGCTGAACTTTAAGAAAGCTGAGACAGTGGCTTCCTTGCCTATGCAAGGAACTAACAAGCCACATATACACTCCAAGTTGATTTAACAAATCAAAGGGGAAAATAGCTGTACTTTGAGTCCTGTGTCTGCGTTCATCATTAACCTAAGAGAAATATAGTCGTTTAATACGTGGACAGGCAACACAATTTAACAGCCACTTTAAAGTTTTCAACAATAGGTTTCAACAACCAAACCTAACAACTCGTTATATCCATCTAATCTAAACAGTAAAACCTCAGCTCCAGGTTTTACTGAGCTTGAGTTCTACTTTTTTTTTTTTTTTTGAGACAGAGTCTAACTCTGTCGCCCAGGCTAGAGTGCAGTGGCATGATCTTGGCTCACTGCAACCTCTACCTCCTGGGTTCAAGCGATTCTCCTGCCTCAGTCTCCCAAGTAGCTGGGATTATAGGCATGTGCCAGTTCTACTTCTTAGTAACAAACTAGTAGCTATACAAATGCCTACATAATGGTCATGATAAATCTGTTTAAATAAATGGCGGGCAGAAGGGAGTTGTTGAATTTAACAATCCATCCTTCTTCAGAATCTATGGCTCAGCCAGAATATGAATCTAGTAATTATTAGAAAACAAAACACAAACTCCTTCAAAGAAATCTCTCTCCTCTATTCTGCTGAAAAGGGTTGGTAAACCTGACATCCTTTCTTTTGTTGGAAGACAAATCCAACATTTGTTAGACATCCAACATTTGTTGGAAGTCTATCTTACAAGGAACCACCTCTTATCTACAACATAAACAGAAGCTACATCAGGTCAAAAATCCACATAGAGGACTGGAGAAAATTGCTGTCCGCTTTCGCACTAGGTTTTACCAGGGGCCCAAGATGTCAGAGGAAAGTCCACGGAGGGCCAGCCGTAGGTTTACCTAATTATGAATCTCAGATTAGAATGTCTTATTGTGTGGAAAAGTCAGAAATCAGAAAATGTGTCTGAAGCCAGAGCGAGGGTCTGCTTAAGGAGTCTATGCAGCAGGTAGGGGTCCACTCTTGGGGTTTAAGCCTCAGGTCAGTGAGCAGTGCAGAGGTGCTCCGAACTTCCTATGGGGGGAAAGAGAGGAGAGCAAAGGAAACACACTCCAGAGGTTGCCACAAGGGCTGTGTGCCAGCGCTCCATTTTCATGCTGTTTGGAACAAGACGTGCCAAGGAAGATGTTTCTATCCAAAGTTTTCACAGAGCCTCTGCTTCCCCTGTACCTGTGCAGCTCCCTGAAACTGAGGACCCATGTGTCTGCAAAGACCTCTAGAGATCCTAAGAGAGAGGGGCACCAGCAGGTAACCAGTGGTGGCCTGGCCATGAAAGAGTATTTGAAATTAAACAGAGGGCAAGTGCAGAAACAGCATCCCAAACCGCAGACCCCACCACAAGCAGGAACCAGAAAGCTGAAGTTTCACAAACGAGTTTAATTTGTATTTCTCACTGGGAATGGGGATGGGTAGCAAAAAGCCCCTTTCGTGTGCATAATTGTTAGTCCTATGTCCTACTTTTATTTTCTCTAAGACTTTTAGAAGAAAGGCTGTTTTAATTTTTTTTCTCTCCTCAAGAGCAACTTCCTTTTTACAATGCTTTCCTCTTCTTGCTCTGCTTGAGTAATGCATGCATCATTCTGAAATACCTAGGCAGTCGCCTTTTGCCAAAATTACTTCTCTAAGAAAATAGAGTGTTCTTTTTTTAGGACTTAGAGCCCACAAGGGGTGAGTGGAAGTTTTGTAGCCCATCAAAGGAGAATATGTGTTCTGCATTATCAACTAAAACAGTGTACAAAATCATTAAACTGGGCTGGGCATGGTGGTTCACGCCTGTAATCCCAGCACTTTGGGAGGCCGAGGCAGGTGGATCACCTGAGGTTAGGAGTTCAAGACCAGTCTGACCAACATGGAGAAACCCCATCTCTACTAAAAATAAATAATTAGCTGGGTGTGGTGTTGCATGCCTGTAATCCCAGCTATTTGGGAGGCTGAGGCAGGAGAATCGCTTGAACCCGGGAGGCGGAGGTTGCGGTGAGTCGAGATCGCACCATTGCACTCCAGCCTGGGCAACAAGAGCGAAACTCTGTCTCAAAAAAAAAAAAAAAATCTTTTAACTGTGTTCTGCACACACACACAGAATTACAAAATCCCTATAGGACTTTCACAGATAGCTTTGGGCTTAAGGTCTTCGGACAGCAGGTAGTTCTAATTTCTTACTCTCTGGGACATTTAGTACATGTTGGTACACATAAGGAAAGAAAATGGCTTATATTAGAACTAGGAAACAGGGGCAGCCTGGATTTTTATGGTAGGGACTCACTCTGTGCTTTTTTTTTTTTTTTTTTCCTATTAAGTTTTCTTGACACACTGACATTGGTAACATTGGCTAAAGGGAATTGTGAGTCATGTGAATTTCGCCTGCAGTGCAGACTTTAAAGGACTGTGTTCATTCTGATTTGGAGATGAAGAGAATGTTCCATGCACATCTGTCGATTGGTCTTGGCAGTTGCTGATATACTTGTCTCATTCACACTCCCAAAGGCGAGGATTTACACTGGAAATTATAAACCCTCACTTTCCAAAGCAAAGATACTGTTAATTTTATGATGGTGCATAAATACCTCAACTGTCTGGGCTGAGAGAGGGGGCTGCAGGTTTTTAAGAGAGCAGCTATAGTCCTCATTCCATGTAGTCACACCATCTGATGACAGGACTCCACATTCTAGCTTTTCTCACTGTGGAAAAGAAACGTTACTGTTTAATTCATATCCAAAGTTATAAATACAGCTTGTAAATTTTACTAACTTGTTTATTTTTTGTTTGGTCCTTGAGAAGTACAACTTGCATTTGCAGATGGTAATTCCTAGTGTTGTTCTCTGCTATTTTTTTTTTTTTTTTTGGTATGAAATTGCTGTATTTGTTAAAGTTTGTTCGTTTTGTGGTTTTTAATTCCCATTGGTGCACTGTACAATGTAGTGTATCATGAAGAAAGAAATAATATGCAGATGTATTATGAAATGTGTTTTATTTTCAAATGTGTGGTGTTGACAATAATATTGATTTATCAAGATACTAAGGGAAAATTCGAAATTTAACAAAATGTGTATATTTTAATAAATGCATAAAGCTTTATTGTGTGCCTTTAAATTTAAAAATGGGTTTATAAAGAAAGTCAGAAACAAAAGTGTCTTACTATAACATATCCATAGTAATGTAAAGCTTTTACACAAGAGACTACCAAAAAAAAGAAAGAAAAGAAAAAGGAGCCTTCCCATATTTTGTTAACCTTCACCAAAACCTGAAGTCTGTTACTTTTTTTCCATTCTTAAGTGGAGATGAATAAGTGAATTTCGCCTTAAGTGTTTCAATTGTCCTTTGTAGAAAAGCCAGATAAATGAGCTCATTTTGAATTGCATTATTGTGGAAAATTCATTTTCAGAATAAAACATTTTAAAAATTTAAATCGACTAATAAAATTTAAATTTGAAGAAAGTCAGTGCCATCCTACCTCTTTAAATTTACTTTACTTCCATGAGGAGAATATGAAAGTTACACTTTAGTGGGCTCTCAGGAGAACCTGATGTGGCGCTGTCTCCCTCTCATGTTCTTCTAACAAGGGTACCCTCTGTCAGGGACCGTGCTCACTACACTGCCTCATTAATTACCCCACTCCCAGTACAGTCCTACTCAAGCCACAGCCCCCCACACCTTCTGCACCATCTTACATCTAATACAGAACATTCAGTTCATTGCCCCATTTATTTTAAAGAACAATTAGAAGAACAGTACCTGCCTACAGTCTCAAACCAAATTACCATAGCATTGATGGTGGCTTAATTGATCTTACTTGATGGTGCAGGTGGTGATACCTGGAGAAAAAGGTAGAGGGGGTAGCAGGGCCACATATTTTCCATATCACATGGGATGCAAAGACAATGTCATCTCTTTATTTCCTGCAACTCAGTGATCTCCCTTGCAACAGTCCACCTGCCTGGATAGCAGGGGAAGAAAAACAACCCATAAATGTATTAATGTTTTATACATAAATGTATTGTGTAATCATGTCTTAAATGTATTAAGGTATGATGGAATCCCAGTTGATTTCCATTTAGTGTTTTTAGATGGCTGAGTCCCTTTGGGATAAATTCTCAGTCTTTTGGATTTTCTCCCCTCCTCCTTGCTTCTCTCCAAATGATTTCTGGAAACAGAGCTTCTGTGATCTCATAAGGAGAGGGGTGCAGATGAGAACTAGGGTGCTCTGGACCCTTAGCCACTGCTTCTGCAGAATAGCTACCTGGACTGGCCCCGGACAGTCCACTGAGGAGAACCTGGCCCATCTAGCCATGTGGGCTTCATGATGACATTCACTTTCAAAGTCTGCAGGGCTGGCACTGAACCCAGTTATCAAGTTCCTGCACAATGATGCTTCTTCCCTCAGACTCCAGGCCTGGGCTGACCCACCGAGCCCTCAGCACTTTAGAATCCACTGCACGTCACCCTGAGTCTTGGGGAACCAGGATCACCACCTTAGGCTCGAGTATCCAGCCACTTCCTTCACTAATAATACACATTCATTCCTGAGCTCTGCTCATTGAGACTTGGAGCCAATGATGCGCTGCAGCTGGCTCATGAAAATGATTGGTAACTTACGACTTTTGTGAGTCAGTTGCTAAATGCAACATTATTAAAACTTAAATTCTATAAACTTACAAATAAATTAATTACAATGAAAACAAAGGCAATAAATACTCAAAACTATTTTACTATGTTTTACTGTTATCTATGCTCTCGAGGTTATTTACAATTATTGTATCTGTATGGGGGAAACACTACATAATGACGAGCTATTGCACATCTCTTCCCAACTCTGTGTTTAGTGAATTCACATCGGTAGCTTGAAATCAGCCGTAGTGGAAGAATTTACACTATGGGAATTGGAAAATGCTACAAAATCGGATCTGTTTTTCTCTCTCAGAGAGCTGGCTGTAAACATTTACCAGCACATCACTGCTTACATCCTTTCCAACTACATATACCATTACCCCCAACATACAATGTTTTCAGGATATCTCACTCCTACCACACCTCCACCCACAGAGGAGGGGAAGCCTGGACAAGGATTTTTCCCCCTCTGTTCTACCTCTATTTCTCTTCCCCTGCCCACTATCCATCAGGACCAGCAGGGGCTGGGTTTCCACTCTTCGTTCCTTCTGACAAGGACTCCCTCTACATATTATCTTGCATATGTCCTTCTGGGGACAACAGCCTCATAACTGGTGAAAGAATTGCCCTTTTTTTTTTTTTTCCATGGAAGAGACTACAAATAGTATCCAAGAGGAGTCACAGGACAATCTAGAGTAGGGATTACCAGGATAAAAAATAATTGGATTAATATTCCAAAATACAACCTTATTACATGGGTCTTAAAATTAAAAGGTTATTCAATAACAAGTATTGGGAAGGATGTGAAAAAATTAGAACCGTTGTGTACTGATGGGAATCTAAAAGGGTATAAACTCTACGAAAAACAGTATGGCAGTTCCATGGCCGGGCACGGGGGCTCACACCAGTATTCCCAGCACTTTGGGAGGCTGGGACGGGCGGATCACTTGAGGTCAGGAGTTTGAGACCAGCCTTCCCAACAGGGTCAAACCCCATCTCTACTAAAAATACAAAAATTAGCCAGACGTGGTGGTACACACTTGTAATCCCAGCTACTTGGGAGGCTGAAGTGGGAGGACTGCTTGAGCTTGGGAGTTTGAGGCTGCAGGGAGCTGAGATTGTGCCACTGCACTCCAGCCTGGGCAACAGAGTGAGACTCTGTCTCAAAACAAAACAAAAACAAATAAAAAAGAAACAGTGTGGCAGTTCCTAAAAAAATTCAACGTATAATTACCATATAATCCAGCAATTCCATGTCTGTGTATATATCTAAAAGAATTGAAAGCAACATTTCTAAGAATATTTGTACACCCATGTTCATAACAACATTATTCACAATAGCTAAAACATGAAAACAACTCAATTGTCCACCAATGAGTGAATGGATAAGCAAAATGTGACCTATACATACAATGGAATATTCAGCTTAAAAAGGAAGGACATTCTGACATATGCTATAACATGGATGAACTTGGAAAACATTATGCTGAGTGAAATAAGCCAATCAGTCAAGCTCGGTGACACACCCCTATAATCCCAGCACTTTGGAAGGCTGAGGCTGGTAGATTGCTTGAACCCAGGAGTTCGAGATCAGCCTGGGAAATATGAGGAAACCCAGTCTCTACAAAAAAATACAAAATTTAGCTAGGCATGGTGGTAATCCCAGCCTGCAATCCCAGCTACTCAGGAGGCTGAGGTGGGTGGAACCCTTGACCAGCCTAGGCAACATGATAACCCCATCCATACAAAAAAATATGAAAATTAGCCAGGTGTGGTGGCAGATGCCTGTAGTCCCAGCTATTCAGGAGGCTGAGGTGGGAGGATCGTTTGAGCCTTGGTGCCCAAGGCTGCAGTAAGCCATGATTTTGCCACTGCACTCCAGCCTGGGCAACAGAGCAAGACACTGTCTCAAAAAAAAAAAAAAAAAAATTAAATACTTTCACAAACTATGCACCCAGCAAAGGCCTAACATCCAGGTTCTGGAGATTTCTCAAAGAACTTAAAATAGGCCAGGCACAGTGGCTTACTCCTATAATTCCAGCTCTTTGGGAGACTGAGGCAGGTGGATCACTTGAGGTCAGGAGTTCGAGAACAGCCTAGCCAACATGGTGAAACTCCATCTCTAAAAATACAAAAATTAGCCAGATGTGGTTGCACACATCTGTAATCCCAGCTACTTGAGAGGCTGAGGCAGGAGAGTCACTTGAGCCTAGGAAATGGAGGTTGCAGCGAGCCAAGGTCACACCACTACACTCCAGCTTGAGCAACAGAGCGAGACTCTATCTCAAAAAAAAAAAAAAAAAAAACAACAGAGCTACCATTCAACCCAGCAATCCCATTACTGGGTATATACCCAAAAGAAAATAATCATTCTACCTTCTGCCAAAAAGACACATGAACTTATACGTTCATCACTGCACCATTTACAATAGCACAGACATGGAATCAACCCAGGTGCCCATCAATGGTAGATTGTATAAAGAAAATGTGGTACAGATATGCCATGGAATACTATGCAGCCATAAAAAAGAATGAAATCATGTCCTTTGCAGCAACATGGATGCAGCTGGAGGCCATAATCTTAAACAAATTAACATAGGAACAGAAAACCAAATACCACATGTTCTCGCTTATAAGTGGGAGCTAAACACTGAACACTCATGGATATAAATATGGGAACAATAGTCACTGTGGACTACTTGGGGGTGTGAAAGAACTACCTACAGGGTGCTATGCTCACTACCTGGGTGATGGAACCCATACTCCAAACCACAGCATCACGCAATATCCCCATGTAACAAAGCTGCACATGGACCCCTGTATCTAAAATAAAAGTTGAAATTTAAAAAAATAAGAAATATTTATTCCATTAGAAATTCAGGACATCTTCATAAGCCAAACAGTTCTTCCACATTTTATTTCCAGCTATCAACAGTTCGCTGACTGGCAAAGAGAGCCCTTTCTGTGCCAAATTCTCTTCCACTTCTTTCCCCACCTGAGTTGAGGATAGGTCCTTCCATTCTCTCATCAACCTCAATCAAATCCAGGGCAGAAAAAACACCTAGCTCTGAGGCTCAGAGAGAAAACCACGTGCTCCCATTTCTACAACCTAAAAATTCAAACTTTCCGAGCTTTTATTATATGTATGTGTTAGCCTGATGCTTACCCATCAGAGCCATGCAGAGTGTTTTTAGGAAGGAATGGGCCCTTTGTAGGTCAATTAACTCGATGAGATAAGCATTGCAGCAGGCTTTCCTTCAGAGAGGGGAAATACGAATGATTTGTGACTCTAATTAACTTCAAACAGAGCAACAGGAATGCAATTTGGAACATAATCCAAAGAGGAAATAGTCCATCCCAATTCAATTCTGGTGGCTGGAAGACTGATTTAATTTCCTTCCTAGTGGAGACACTCCTCACAGGGTGGGATGGGGAGGAGCGAGGGGTTTCCTGGTCACGGGATTTCCCTGTTTCATGAAGTTCTATTTCCAAAGCAGCCCCTTTCATGTACTGGGATTAAGTTTAAGATGTGGATGCAATGTCCTTGGCTTCCTCACTCGCCATGTCAATCTTGTAAGAGAAGGTGGAGATTGGATTAACCAACGTTGGTGGAAAGGGCAGGGAAGGAGATGTCCTCCAAGGATGCTTCCATAGCAAGCTGTGAGCCTTGAGGAGCAGCAGAAGAAAGCACCTCTGCTCTATCTGCTCTCTGATGCCAGAAATTCCTCCATTGGAAACAAAGTCTGGCGTTCCTCAATAAGGAGATTGTTAAGTGCCTTCACAGTTAACTCCCCCTGGAAGAAGGAACACAGCGTCTTAATTCACCCACGTTGAGATACGAACGACTGACATCATCAGTTCCTTCTAAGAAAGCAGGTTTTCATAAGCCATGAGAAAAAAAAAATTCTGAGGTCCCTGGGTGCCTGAGAGGGAGTTAACGGGACTCCGGTACAGAAGGGAGAGGCCAGGGTCCCAAAGACGCACTTCACAACTTTTCCCCAAGATAGCTCTAAATACAACAAGGGCTGGAAGACACCATAAACGTGCCCTGAAATGAAGCCCGCAAGGACCACTCTGACGGGAGAGATGGCGGCCAGGAGCAAAGAGGCTCGGACTTAGAAAGAGAGACCCAGCTCGCCATTGCTATCTATGTAAATGCAAGCAAGACAGAAAGGTAGTGAACATGCTCTCCTGCTTCCTGCTGCAAGCTGGCACCTAGTGCGGAGCCTGGGACACAAGAGGCACTGAATAAATATTTCCTGAAGGAGTGAATACATGGAAGTTAAGTTTTCCTGCCGGGTGCAGTGGCTCACGCCTGTAATCCCAACACTTTGGGAGGCCGAGGCAGGCGGATCACCTGAGTGAGTTCCAGACCAGCCTGGCCAACATGGTGAAACTTCGTCTCTATTAAAAATACAAAGCTAGCCAGGCGTGGTGGCGGGCGCCTATAATGCCAGCTACTCAGGAGGCTGAGCCAAAAAAATCGCTTTAACCAGGGAGGCGGATGTTGCAGTCAGCTGGGATAGCACCATTGCACTCCAGCCTGGGGTAACAAGAGCAAAACTCTGTCTAAAAAAACAAAAGTTAAGTTTTCCATCAGCATCCAGATACCCTCAGTATGCTCCCGCTAAAGCAGAGAACAATTTCAATCACTCTGTTTAAATATTCAACAGTTCTATCTGAAAGATTTCAGATCTTTCGAATCACTTTTAGAAAATGATCCTGGGCCGGGCGCGGTGGCTCAAGCCTGTAATCCCAGCACTTTGGGAGGCCGAGATGGGTGGATCACGAGGTCAGGCGATCGAGACCATCCTGGCTAACACGGTGAAACCCCGTCTCTACCAAAAAAATACAAAAAACTAGCGGGGCGAGGTGGCAGGCGCCGGTAGTCCCAGCTGCTCGGGGAGGCTGAGGCAGGAGAATGGCGTAAACCCGGGAGGCGGAGCTTGCAGTGAGTCGAGATGACACCACTGCACTCCAGCCTGGGCGACTGAGCGAGACTCCATCTCAAAAAGAAAAAAAAGAAAAAGAAAATGATCCTAAGAAAATAAATCACCAGATTTATTTATCTATAACTACAGGGGAAAAATACCAAAAAAAATTGAAATCGACTTAATGCCCCAAACTAGAAATTGTTTAAATTAATTATGGTGTATCTATAAAACTCAATACTGTATAGCCATCTAAAAACAAGTTTTCAAAGAATGTTTAATGACATGAGGAATGGTAATTATGTTAAATTTTAAAAGTAGGATGCAAAGTGTATATTTAGTATATATTTAGTTTTGAATAAGTATGTGTATTTTATATAGCATAGAAAAATATTTGGAAAAAGATTATATAAAGTGTTAATGATTGTTACCTCTAAAAATTCTGATTTGGGGTGGTTTTGCATTTCTTTTTTATACTTTTTTATTTTCTCTAGGTGTTCTTCAAAGCATATTTTACTTTTCTAATCAGAAATAAAAATAATCTTTATTTCTTATGGCAGAAGGGCCTTTTCGAATATTTGTCATGTTCTCACTGACAAACCAAGAAGGCCTCCTGGCACCTCTTTGCAAACAATGACACAGATAATAGAAGCTATCCTCTCAAGGCCACACCATACACAGGCCACTCTCCCTACATGGCATATACAGGCTTAGGATGCTTATATTCTGTCAGCAGAAAGAATTCACACTCAGAGTTCATTGGCTTGGATGTTTGGCCTACATACATACTGGTTTTAGATGGAGTGTTTTTTTTTTTCAGGATGTAAGTATGATTTCATCATTTCACACATATAAATTCTCAGGAAGAAAAGTGTATTGGGGGTTCTGGAAAGATGGTCACCTTAATGATAGCATAGAATACCATTTCTATAGGTCAGCCTTGAACTTAGATGTCCTTGATCTCTGAAGAATGTCATAACACTGCCTTATTCGTAACATAGTGCTACAACATAAACCCCAAACATATTGTTAAGGACTAAATACTAGTGTGAATTTGTTCCAGATGTCAAAGTTTTCCAGAAAATTACAATTTTAAAGGACAAATGCATATATTTGTGTATTTCATTGTAAATATTCAGCTTAATTGTTCCACCAAGTTTGGGGATACCGCTTGCCATAATGGCCAATAATTATTTGTTAAATTAGATTGAACAGAATTTTATCCACATCTACCAAAAATGTAATTATTTATAAAATGTGTATATGGTTCATTTGTAAATGAAATATATCCTTCGCTAAGGTCATTTCTCCACTAAAATCTTCAGTGGCTCCCTGCTGCCAACAGAGCAAATTCCCTCACAGCCCGCATGGCACCCAGCTCTCCAGGCTTGTGTCTGCCCCTCCCCCAGGCATCCTATATCCTGACCTCAACCAACAACTCAGTGTTTCCTGAGCACATTCTCTTTTCTTGTGTCTTCTTGAATGTCCTTGGCCCACTTGTTGGTTCAGCATACTCCTATTTATCCTTCAAGTTCTTCTCAAAAGTATCTCCTCTCTTTGACTTTCTGGAATTTGCCGTCTGTCTCCCTTCTTCCCCCACAAGTTCCCATAGCATTCATTTTTTCATGTACTTTCATATACGTAGCATTTACATGTTGAATACAGTTATTGGTTTATATGTCTCTCTGTCTCTTCCCCTGTGGATCAGAAGCTTCCAAAAAGATACAAAAAAGAAAATATTAATTCTTTTAATTCCTAAAATGTTTTTAATCTCAGGATTAAGAAAAATTAAGCCTCATATTTAATATGTAAGGCCTAATTTGTATCGCATTGTATTGTATCATGGAGTTTACTATGGATTTAGGTGGAGTCACATATTTATCAGAGCATCCTTCTGTGGTCTGATGACCGTGTGGGTTGTCAGGTGCTCCCGAGGATAGAGGATCCTCATCAATGAGGAGGGATGGGCAGTGCCACCCTCACTCTTCATTTGAGGTATGATAGTTGGTAGATTATAAATGCCCATTTAAGTAGCTATTTACATTGCATTACCTGTTTCTTCTAAACTAACCCCATAAAAATGAACTAGTCATTTTAAAAGATTCCTGCAAAGACATCATAAAATAGCCATTGCAGTGAAAACAGTGAAGCCAAAAGTACGAAAGTTTGCCATGTAACCAGAATTTAAAAACAAAATAAGGCCAGGCATAGTGACTCACACCTGTAATTCCAGCACATTGGGAGGACGAGGCAGGTGGATCACCTGAGGTCAAGAGTTCAAGACCAGCCTGGCCAACATGGTGAAATCCCATCCCTACCAAACATAAAAAATTATCCAGGTGTGGTGCAGGGTGCCTATAATCTTAGCTACTTGGGAGGCTGAGGCAGGAGAATCACTTCAACCTGGGAGGCAGAGCTTGCAGTGCCACTGCACTTCAGCCTGGGCAACAGAGTGAGACTCCGTCTCCAAAAAAAATAAATAAATAAGTAAATAAATATAAGCACTGTTAACTGTGATTTTATGAGAAATAATCTGTGAACTCATGAGAAAGCAATTGCTTTTCAAAGGAAATGAGTTCTCTGGAGAGACCATTTTGAGCAAAGATATTTGGACAGGTATATTATCTTATTAATGAAAATATTGATGTGTCATCCATAAAAATAGTCCTATCATATATACAGAAAACTTAGAATTTTTAAACCTGGTTAAGTAATCTTACAAATCAAGAGTCTCCATGGGCTTTCAAGCCATTTAGAAATGCAAAAATGCAGCCGGGCACAGTGGCTCACACCTGTAATCCTAGCACTTTGGGAGGTCGAGGCAGGGAGATCATCTGAGGTCCGGAATTTGAGACCAGCCTGGCCAACATGGTGAAACCCCATCTCTACTAAAAATACAAAAAGTAGCTGGGTGTGGTTGTGTGTGCCTGTAATACCAGCTACCTGGGAAGCTGAGGCAGGAGAATTGCTGGAACCTGGGAGGTGGAGGCTGCAGTGAGCCAAGATTGCGCTGTTGCACTCCAGCCTGGGTGACAGAGCAAGACTCCATCTCAAAAAAAAAAAAAAGAAAAAGAAAAAGAAATACAAAAATGCAACATATTCTGATTAGCTTGCAAGAACAACTGAAAGGCATGAAGGAAAACGGAGAAACTACTGCCAAATTTTAATGTAAATCTGCAAAATTTTTAATATAAATCTTTGCATTATACCCTTTGACACAGGGTATAATGATATGATTATGTATTTCTGCTGTATGGTTCTGTGTATCCAGACGAGATTTTTTTTTTCAGCTAAAGCAGCCACTGAAACCAAGTAATAAAATTCACTGAACTAAGAATCAGACTTTTGAATGTTTTTATCCCAAATATTAAACAATGAAGTAGGTTCAAATATTGATTTCACTAAAATGTTATGACTAACAAAAAAAGAAAAAAGTTTGTATCATTAATAAATAATATGAAATAAAATTAAAATTTTATTCTAAATAAAATTTATTTTATTTTAAATAAAATTAAAATATTATTTCATTTTTTCTTATTCTTTAACTTTTTGTGTACATTTTATGCTGTACATGATACAATACTACAGTTGCACATCTGTATAAACAATTAAACATACGTATGTACATTTATTGCCAGAGGAGATAGTTAATAAAAGTTTGCAGAATGAGAATCTTCTTATAAGATCTGATAGTATAGATATAAAAAATGGCATGAGTCCTATACAGAAAATGTGAAGAAAGATATAAAAAGGGGGGAGTGGGGAGAGAAAACGAAGCTGTTGGGAGGCCATGGTCTATTTATTTTATAATAATCAAAGGGAGAGAAATCCTCTCTAAAAATTTTGGTGGCCTAACATTTAAGCTACACTACTGGTTAAAAGACAAAAATGTGGAATTATCTATCCATATAAGAAAGTATATTAGAGAAGAATTATATCTTGAAGTTTAGTAGCATTTTCTAGCAAACTCTCAAGATCTGATCACTAAAAACTAAATTCATTTGACAGAACAAAGGCACATTCTAGTATCTTCCCTAAGAACACACTAATTTGAATTCATGTATATGATGAATTCTATTAAGTTTCTAAAAAATGCCCAGCTGGTTTTTGGAAAAAAAAAAAAACATAGATGGAAATTAGAGGCATTGTTATCACTTATATAGCAATTTAGTGCTTTGAAAATGAGATGGAAACATGTTTTGTTTTCTTCTCACACATCCTGTGGAACTTTTGTTTCCACTTAACAGGTTAGAAGGTGGATGCATGTGAAGCTAATCCACTTACTGTTGTACCCATATCTTCAGTTGCCCACAAAATATTTTACCTCAATTCTTCAGTAAAACTTGAATCTTAAAAACGGCTCTTTTTAGGTGCTGGAATTCATTTAATGACCTAATGAGATGAGGAGAGCAAATCTGGTGGCAACCAAATGAACTAGGGATGGGGCAAAGGGACAGCAGACAATTTGAGAACAAATAAAAAGAAAAACAACTTTCACCATGGAGGGTAAACATATGGAACTTGTTAACTTCAAGTGACAGTGCCAGCTGAAACATTCTGGGGTTCAAGGAGGGTTCAGAGGCATTCATGGAGAACAACTCTCTAACAGGCTACGAAATGAAAGTTGGATTTGTTCCGGAGACAATGCCTGGCTTTGGAGGTGGCCCTCCAAAGTGTCCTCCAGGAGGACACTTACCCAATCCTTCTCCCCATCAGGAGCACAGCAGCTACCCCGGCCTGACACAGTGCGAGATTCTTTTGTCCTTATCATGACATCAGAAATAAATTCCAAATCCTAATACACAGAAGGAGTCTTTGATGGCCTCCCAGCCACAGCTTGGCCCAGCACCCTCCCTTGGAGGGAAAGTGCAGGACTGAGAAATCAGAATCCTGGCTCTCTTTCTTTTCCATCCTGAAGCCAATTTTTTTTTTTTTTTTTTTTTTTTTAACAAAACCAAGGCTCTGTTTTCCCTCTAGGGGTCTTCCAGGATCAAAAGTGGCTTAAAAAGACCTCTTGATCTAGTGTACGCTCTTGTTTTATTTTCAAGTTTTAAGCCAAAACTGGTTAACTTCAAAAGGGCTATGTGCAAAAATCCTAATATCATTTTCCTAAAGAGGTCTTGTTGAATGATTGATATTTTGAGGGTTTTCCAGCCCAATGATTTCTTTGCTGAAAACAGAGCATACCCACTCATTTTGGCATTTTGTTTGCCAACCAAATCGACAGCCTGAACACTGTCCATTCCCTCACCTTAACAACACTGGGACTTGCTAACAAGTGCTGCCCCCGGTGAACCACATCTACCAAAAAGCATTTGTGTGTGCCTTTACTTTCTGCATACATCCCTGTCATTAATTAGGACCTCAAGGCCTACCAGAGAGTTTATTTCCTTCCCTAGCGAATTTCCTTTATGTCCTGAAAATCTGTTTGTGAAGTGGTAGAGAATATGAGTCTATATTTCCTCTTTCCAGAGATACAAATATCCAAGAGCCCTTATATCATAGAGAAGCTTGAGTTCCCTTTATTTTCCAATTGACTACAGACAAAGGATTATTTTCTAAGAAAATCTGTTTTGAAAAACCATGAGGTCCAGAATTTAACCCTACCCCTAAACTAATATTTTTTAACTGGGAAAATATTTGTGTTAAATTTTTTTTTTTTTTTGAGATGGAGTCTCACTCTGTCACCCAGACAGAAGTGCAGTGGCACAATCTTGGTTCAATGCAACCTCTGCCTCCCAGGTTCAAGCGATCCTCCTGCCTCTGCCTCCCGAGTAGCTGGGATCACAGGCATGCACCACCACATCCAGCTACTTTTTTGTATTTTTTTAGTAGGCGGGGTTTAGCCGTTGGCCAGGCTGGTCTCCACTCCTGACCTCAGGTGATCCACCCACCTTGGCCTCCCAAAGTGCTGGGATTATAGGTGTGAGCCAGTGTGCCTGGCCCTCTTTCATTCTTTCTTTCTTTCTTCCTTCCTTCTTCCTTCCCAGCTGTAACAGCTTTTCTTTCTTTCTTTCTTTCTTTCCTTCTTTCTTTCTTTCTTTCTCTTTCTCTCTCTCTTTCTCTCTCTCTCTCTCTCTCTGCTTTTTGAGACAACTTGGCTCTATGCATGGCCCAGGCTGGGAGTGCAGTGCTTCCTCGCCCCAGCTCAGTGCAACCTCTGCCTCCCAGGTTCAAGTGATTCTCCTGCCTCAGCCTCCCAATGCTTCCGGGTTATGGCTGCCACCGCCTGGCTGATTTTTTCGTTTTTTAGTAGAGACAGGGTTTCACTATATTGGGTGGCTTCGATTACTCCAAACTTCTGACCTCAAGTGATCCACCTGCCTCAGCCTCCCAAAGTGCTGGGATTACAGGCATGAGCCACTGCACCTGGACTAAAAATCTTCTAATAAGTCTGAATCTGTCCTTTTATTAAAATGACTTTCCATTCTCTTTCTTTTTTTTTTTTTTTTTTTTAACAGAGTCTCATTCTCTCACCCTGGGTGGAGTGCAGCGGTGCCATCAAGGCTCACTGCTGCAGCCTCGACCTCCCAGGTTCAAGCAATCCTCCCATCTCAGACTCCTGGCTAGCTGAGACTATAGGTGTGCGCCAACACGCCAGGCTAATCTTTCTATTTTTTGTAGAGACAGAGTTTCTCCATGTTGCCCAGGCTAGTCTTTAACTCCTGGGCTCGAGAAATCCTCCTGCCTAGGCCTCCCAAAATGCTGGGATTACAGGCATGAGCCACTGCATCTGGCCTTCATTCCACTTTCTTAGGGAGTAAGTTCCACTTGAAGGCTAGAGTAGCGGTTAATACCTCAGGCTTTACATCCAGACTGCAAAGTTTATAATTCTGGCTGTAGAACCTTAGGCAATTTACTTAACCTCTCCATGCCTCTGTTTTCTCATCTATAAAATGGGTATGTTAACAGCCTCTAACTCATGGGACTGCTGTAAGAATTAAGTGAATAAATACATGTGTGTTGTATTGTTACTGTTTTAAGTAAAATTGTGTTTCTGTAATATCCTATGAGAAAGGTGTGTTTTTTACATTCTCACCTTACTGTAGTTTATGAAACATAATTTAGTTTCATTTCATAAACTCTAAGCATACCATAGCAGTAAGAGAACTGGCCTTAACTTCAGAAGACTTGAGTTCAAATATTGACCTTGATACTTGCCAGCTCTGTAATCTTGGCTCGTTACCTCATCTCCCTGAAGCCCAATCTCTTAACATGGAAAAAGGAGATGACACCTTCCTTATAGAATTGTTAGAAAGTGTGACTTAGGCTACAAGTTTCCCCCAAAATCTATTGTCTTATTCTTACAGACTTAATCCAAATTTTATCTAGGCTCCCAGCCTGCTAGAATAAAGGCCAGGACCAGCTTCATGGACATGCAACCTGTGCGATCTCACAGGCCCCGCAAGCAGAAGGACCCAGCACTTGGTTTAATGCTCGGCTGTCAACATCTTGAAATTCTTAATAATTTGGTCATTGAACTGGTGTTTTGTTTTTTTGGTGGAGGGGACAAAGTCCTTTTCTGTCTCCCAGGCTGGAGTGCAGTGGTGAGAACTCGGTTCACTGCAACCTCCGCCTCCCGGGTTCAAGTGATTCTCCTGCCTCAGCCTCCCAAGTAGCTGGATTACAGGCACACACCACTACACCTGGCTAATTTGTGTATTTTTAGTAGAGATGGGGTTTTACCATGTTGGCCCAGGCTGACCTCGAACTCCTGACCTCAGGTGATCTGCCCACCTCGGTCTCCCAAAGTGCTGGGATTACAGGCGTGAGCCACCATGCCTGGCCTGAACTGGTATTTTTTAAGTGAAGTCTGATGGGACAATGGAGCATGCAAAGAAGCAGAGAAAATATGTGTAACATATGCATGAGAATCATTGCTTCAATTCTCCACTCTGCTCTGCTAAACTGTATCTGGCCATGCATTTTATGTACATGCCAGTGCCACTGAGTCAGCTATGTTTTTGCTGCACTTGACACAGTAGAAGCTGAGTTCTGACACCTGGAGAGTTTTTTAATTATTCTGACAAGCAAAAGAGTGATGCCTTCAACTAAGTTCCAGCTCTAAGAAGAAACAGCGTGCTCCTCCGCAGGTCTCAGCAGGACATCCCACAGAAGCCTGAAGACGGCACTTCTCCGCCAGTATCTCATTGTTTTTGCTCATATTAAGTCAATAAACTTTAGGAAGTTTAGGAATTGACTGACTTTCCACACCCACAAAAAAGGTACAACCTTGGGGGAAGACGTAGTTGAAGTTAGTATGCATTTATACATCAAATATTCCTCCTTTTTTTTTTTTTTTTTTTTTTTTTTGAGATGTCGTCTCACTCCGTTGCCAGGTTGGAGTGCTATGGCACCATCTCACCTCACTGCAACTTCTGACTGCCTAGTTCAAGCGATTCTCCTGCCTCAGCCTCCCGAGTAGCTGGGATTACAGGCACGCGCCACCTCGCCCAGCTAATTTTTGTATTTTTAGGAGAGACAGGGTTTCACCATGTTGGCCAGGATGGTCTCAATCTCCTGACCTCATGATCCGGCCGCCCCGGCCTCCCAAAGTGCTAAGATTACAGGCACGTGCCACCACACCCGACCACATCAAATATTCTTTAACCTCTTATCTTTAATCTGTGCAATGATGTGTGTCTGCTGGTATTTTATTTTACCCTCTCAGCCAGGGCCGGGCATAGTGGCTCGTGCCTGTAATCCCAGCACTTGGAGAGGGGGAGATGAGTGGATCACTTGAGGCCGGGAGTTTGAGACCAGCCTGGCCAACATGGCAAAACCTCATCTCTACTAAAACCACAAAAATTAGCCTGGTATGGTGGCTCACGCCTGTAATCCCAGCTACTCAGGAAGTTGAGGCATGAGAATCACTTGAGCCCAGGAGGTGGAGGTTTCCATGAGCCAAGATCACGCCACTGCATTGCAGCCTGAGCAACAGAGTGAGCCTCTGTCTTAAAAAAAGAAAAGAATTCAATTATTTGAAGTGTAACTTTTCAAAGATTAAAGATGACAATGATAACAAACTAATATCATTATTATTCATGACATGCCTGACTTTGCCACTAGACTCTGAGTTATTTGAGCCTGGTACTGTCTCTGTGCTTCCTTTTTATATCTGGTGGCTAATGCATGGCTGGCACATAACAAGTGCTCATTAAATGTTTGCTTGATTAGTTAACTATTTAACAAACGAATGAATGAATGAATAATATGATTTTAGCAGACACTCACAAAACTCATTTTAAGATGATCAAAGTTTTGGCCGGGCGCGGTGGCTCACGCCTGTAATCCCAGCACTTTGGAAGGCCGAGGCGGGTGGATCACAAGGTCAGGAGATCGAGACCATGGTGAAACCCCGTCTCTACTAAAAATACAAAAAATGAGCCGGGCGCGGTGGCGGGCGCCTGTAGTCCCAGCTACTCGGGAGGCTGAGGCAGGAGAATGGCATGAACCCAGGAGGCGGAGCTTTCAGTGAGCCAGGATCACGCCACTGCACTCCAGCTTGGGCGACAGAGCGAGACTCCGTCTCAAAAAAAAAAAAAGATGATCAAAGTTTTAAGAATTTGTGAATTTTTAAATAATATGAAATTTTTAAAGTCTTAATCAAATATCAATAAGCTCTAAAGAAGCCCAGATGTGAAACACAGCACAGCCATGAATTATGTATCTAACCTCATTCCCTGAAAGCCTGCTTATTCAGAATTCTGTTCCATTCTGAACAGAAGGCAGAATGAGGGGAGATTTTTCATTAATAAAAGCTTTTTAGATTTACTGAAAATGTAAATAGTTTTAGGGAAAGAGTTTAAAATTTACAATAATTCTCCAGGATATTGTTCTTATAAAGAGTCGCTTGTTTAGTGATAATTGATTCTCTCCCAAAGACCATCTTGATGAGATTATAGGGCAATGGGCAGGGAGGAGACAATGAGAATGATTGAATCATACTTTGGGATATTGGTGAATGTAACAGACATGTGTTACTTTGGATTCTTTCAGCATTCACGTCCCTTAGGCACCTTAATTTTTGGGGGGAGACCCTCCTCTTTTTCACCCCCACCAACCCACAGGGAAAAAAAAATAGAGAGAGAGCATAAGACCTAGGCCTGGCCCAATTTCCCTAGCTACATACAGTGATGGGCTCAGGGGCAGGCACATGACTTTTCTAAGCCAACCAGATGCTACCTTCTGGTATTTTAATCTTAAACCAAGTGACGAAAAGACTGAACACAGCTGGAGTTCCTTCATCCTAGCAACAGAACCCTTGCAAAACTGTCTACTTTTTGCTTGCCCTTCTCTGAGTTTGGTTTTTCTGAAAAACTAAATTTTCTTCCCCCGAAACCCTATTTTCCAATCTCCCCCCTCCCCCCGAAAAAAATCCCTCCTTTGTTTCGTCTATCCAGAGTCTGTTTCTCTTGCTCATAATCAAAGATCCTTATGTGAATATTTTTAATAAAAGCCAGGTAGGTTTCTGAAGGGCCTTGCATGCCAAGCTAAGGCAGTTGCATTTTATGCAGTGGGCAAAGGGGGAACTCAAAGGATGACAAGCCAGGGAAGCACCTGTTGAGATCTTGGTATTGACAAAGGGGAAGCTAGACACGAAGGAGGAAAGGCAAGAGGCATCCAGGAAGGAAATGGTGCGGTCTTGAGGAGAGACAGAGACAGCAAGAATGGAGAGGGGAGAAGCTCCAGAGTGGACAATCACGGTAGCATTAATGGGAAAGAAGGTAGTTCAGAACCAGGATCTGGCTTGGATTCCAGAGAGCAAGCAGAGGAAGAGAAACGGAGGCATCCCTGAACCTGAGCAGTAGTATTGTAGGACCTTCTGTGTGTACCCAAAGCATGACCAGTTCCAACAGGGAAGGTAGATTTGGGAATCGGTTTTGAATCAATGTCCTAAGCAAGCCCAGCACTCATTTGTGAAGTATTTACTGGCAGACACTCAGAGAATAGCCCCTACTCTGCCCCATGAGGTCTGAGCAGCTTCCAGATTTTGAGGCTCTCTATTCCTTGATCTGTTCCTGCCATATTCAGGCTTAACTGTGCATGTGCTCTGAGAGCCATTGTCTGGCCTGCCCTCTGTCTACATTTTCCAGGCTCCCTGGACTTCTGACTGGGTAGGTCAACCAAAGAGAGGCACTGGCAGATGACTGGAGGGCAGGAGAAGGGGAGAAACCACGGTATTTTTCCCTCTTTTGCTCTGCTTTGGGTAGTGTATTTAGCAGGGGCTGAGTCACCTCCCTGGTCCCAGATCCTACAAGACCCCTTCCCTCTGTGGTCTTAGCCCTCAAGAGGCAGTCCCACCATGGTCTCAGATCCCCCTAGGTGGCCCTAGCCTCTGGGTTCTATTCATAGCCTCCTCCTATTGCCTCTTCATCCCCTGTTAGTGGCTTCCAGCTATTGCCAAACTCTGAGTTACCTCACCATCTTGCTTGACTTCTCGACTGTTCCATTATCTACAACCAATTCCCTGTATTAAATTCCCTCTGTTTGAAATCCTAAGGTGGTTGCTTTTTTCCTGAACTCTGATTTAGCCAGCTAGTATAGGGAATAGAGGTATGGGGGGAGTACACGTGTGGTGGAGGTGGGTGAGGAAGGTGTCTATGGGTTTAAGTTAGGATAAACGTTAGTGATAAAACCTCACCCTTTTTCCTTGCATAAATTTACAAGCAGCAGCCCACATATGAGACCTCCTCAGGATTAAGGTCTAAACCAATTGTTTCAGGAAGCCCTCTATCCTCGTAGACTTTTTTGATTGAAAGTGACAGTGACTCACGTCATACTTCCTTTGACCAAAAACTATGTCGCTGGCTCCTCCAGGGTCACCTAGAATGAGACACCTCAACGTTGTCGGGCTCCCTGCTCTCTATCTCTCATTTCTGCTTCCTCTCCCTTCCTACAGATAAGCTTCTTCACAAGACTTACGGACACCATGGATACTAGAAGCTCTTCTAAATGGAGAAAAACGGTGTCCTCTCACAACTGCAGTTTGAAAAGTTCCAGGAGAGAACTTGATTGGCCTGACTTGGGTCACACATCCATCTTCTGGACCTAACGTTCTGGCAAAGGAAGGCCATAGTTCCATTCAGAACACATGGCTGATGAAAGAAAAGGTGAAATCCTCCAAAGGAAGAGGGAAAAACAGACTTGGACTTTGTAGGAATGTGTCTATAAACAGAGTCTCTGCCAAGTCAGAATTCTTTTGGTTGCAATTGACAAAACTCAAATAGGAAAAGTAAAAGAATTGGTGGAGGTATTGGTTTATGTAACCAAATGGCTTTTATGAAGCTGGCCTCAGAAACTATGGAATCAAGCTCCCCATATATCATGGAACTCTCTGTTCTATGGCCTCCACTTCTCTCTGCATTTTGGCCTCATTTTCCCAGACTCACTCTTTCCACAGAGCTTGAATGGCAGCTTGCTAAGAGCTTCTAGACTCACACCTTTCCAGTTTTGCTATCAGAGAAATGTGCTCTATCCCATGGCTCCAATAAAGAATGGGCTCTGGCTGGTCCAGTTTAGATGAAAAGCTGCCCTCCTGGGCCAATCCCAGTTATCTCAGGGCAGTGAGGTACTGTGATTGACCCAGCCTGAATTAGGCACTCACCCCAAGACCAGAAGGATGGGCCAAATAAGATAAAGACAGCTCTCATTCTGATGGAATGGCTAGTTCAGAGAAGGAGCGGCTCCCCAAAACTACAACCCCTTCATTTTAGAGCCCTAGGTAATAGGAAATGACATCTTAGCAATACACCCTTGGGGAAATCCCTTTACCTTTCTGGCTCCCAGTTCCTTCATATGACTCGTCTTTCTGCAATGGTCTGTTCCGATGCCCATTTTCATTGAACTTTTTTCAATGGTTCTCAAATTCAGAGAGCACCTCAGTCACCTGGAGAGTCATGTAAAATGCAGATTCCCAGGATCCATCCCTACTCCATTCATGTGGAGTAGGACCCATGAATCTCCATTTTACTGAATTAGTCATATGCTGATGATCCCCATACCATACTTTAGAAATAATGAATGAAATGACTCAAGATCTTGCCTAGATACTCCATGACTGAGGCAAATCTGAGCTCTGTTCTGGTTTGAGAAAGGCCATGGTGAGGGAGGAGTGGTCTGTCATAATCCCGAATTGAAGGGAAGAGCTGCATCCCCAGGTCCACCCTGTGGACTAGGATGAATGAGTGGTGGTTCTTAACTGTGTGAGGGGAAGGCTCTGCTTGCTCATGGAGGCCACTTCAAAACCAAGAGAACAGCCCAAGGTCCTCGGCTGCTCTGCAGTGCCGAGGCTGTCATCCCCAACAGTCCTGGGCCCATCACACTTCTAGAAGCTCTCCTTGATGTGCATTTTCCCTGACCTTTTGTTGAAACAGCAATAAGCAAAATCAGATAGCAAATGAAGCCAGGTACATTTTCTTTCCATCATAAGCACAAGATTAATGTCTAAAAGACTTGGGAAAAGAGAAAGTGATTCATTTTACCTTGCCTTGTTTTGGTCTCAGTAGATTATGTTTGGGATAGTATGCTGAGAAGAAATAAAAATAATGGTTCAGCCTACAATTCTCCCAGAGCTTCCCACCCTAACCAGGGGCTATTGGAATCAGAGTATCCCACACACAAAGTCTCCTGAAGACAAACATTCCATTCCCTGTGGACACTGGTCAGCTAAAACAGGACTATAATATAGGGCAGGCAGAACTTCAGTCCCCCACATCCCATTTGCACACATTTTCTTCCATCATGAATACTTTTGAAATGTTTGAATTCACCATTTATTAAAAGTATTTGCTTATATAACTCCACATCAATAAACTGAAAAAAATAAATATTTCAAATAATTTTAAAAGAACAGCATATTAAATTGATATGCTGCATTCTATTATTAGTGCTGGAGAAACTAGGCACCCTCCTACCAAAAAGAAAAAAAGAAACCTGTTTTTAAAACACTACTTGGAATATATGATCCAGCAACTCCTTTCTAGGAATTTATCTTTAAAAAGATCATCATGTATATGTGCAAAAATTTGCCTGTAAGGATGTTCATGGCAAAATTGCTTAGAAGAAATTGAAAAGAAACCAAAACAACTAAGATATTCTTAGGAATTCATTAAGTAGATTATGGTACCTCCAAACAATGGATTATGATGCAGATATTAAAGATCCTTTCATAGAAAAGCCACTTAATGATATAAGAAAATGTATGTATTTTTTTAAAGCAGGAACAAATTTATATGTAGAATATGTTAGAGTTTTTGTTTTAAAATAAAATGATGGCTAAACATATATACAAAAGAAATTAATGATGAAATGATGGGTGATTTTTTATTTAATTTTGTATTTTTCCACAGTGTTCAAATTTTCTACAATAAATATACATTACTCGATAGTTGTGTGATTTAAGCCAGTTTGAAAACACCTCTTTATCTTAATTTCCTTATATGTAAAATGGAAATATCAATAGCCCCTAATTCATAAGGGTTGTTGTGAGATTAAATTTGTCAGTATATATAAAATACTAGGACTGTGTCTGGCAAAGAATAAGCTTTCAATAAACATGAGTCATTATATTATTATTACTATTACAATCAGAAAAAAAGTGACCTTTCAAAACTAAATCTGCCAGGAAACTTCTAGAAGCCAGATTAGTGACGCCCCAAGTATATGAGTTCAAAAGAGAATAGGATGGCCTTATGCACTAACCTGGTAGCCATGGTATTTGATATACAAGCCGGTACCGACCACTCTCCAAGCCTAGGAACCAGACTAAAAGGTGAGGAAGCAGCCCTTTGTCTACCAGGCCACCAAGACCCTCAGACTCAGGACAAACAAGGAGACCAGTGCACACACAGCCCCAAGAGACCGCAGCTGGTACATCTCTTTTCCCGAAGTCACCCCATGTACTCCTAGCTCTACCCACCTTCCCTCATCGAAACTTCTTCTCAGGGAGGGGAGGAATAGAGCCTTTCCCAATTACAGTGACAAGGTCTGATACAGCTTAATGTGTGGTTCTCCAAGAGCTAAGCAGTGGTGGCTTGGTAAATTTTTAGCAACTGACCGGAAGCTGGAGCTGGGGCAGAAATGCATGATCTGCAGTGTTTGGTGATATCTGTGGAATGACTCTCCCACCATGGCTGCTATCAAGCTCCTAACATGACATCAACTGGCTTGCAAACTTCCTGAAAATGTGATAATCAGCTTTCAAGAGTCAGTACTTAGCTCAAGCGTACCACTGAGTGTTTATATTTAAATAAGGAACAAAACCTTGAAGCCAAAAGAATGATTCTACACCAGAATTACTGGCCAGTGAGGCTCCAGAATTACTTCAAAGGGCAAAGAACCACTCCCAGTGTCTTCCACAAAAACAGGCACCACTCACGATGTCTATGCACAAAGCTGATCTGTGCTTCCGCAGGAGGTATACTCCAGAGTCTGTTTACCCAGGGTGTGAGTCTGGGACCATCGGCGTCAGCATCCCCTGAGAGCTGGTCAGAAATGCCAAACCTCAGGCCCTACCACACACTTGCTGAATTAGAATCTGCATTTTAACAAGATCCCCAAGTGATCTGTATCAACACTACAGTTTGAAAAGCATAGCTATAGAATTCAACATAAGAGATATAAAGATAAAACCATTTTTATTCAAGAAAGCCCCCAACTGTGACGATCAGGTGATCTTTTGTATTTGGAAGCAATTCTTACCTTCCACAATCCTCTAGAAACGGCTTAACATTTCCACATTTTCCATTTCAACAATGGGGCATGGAGCAGTGACAAGTTCCTCCATCTCCACTCCCTCCCCCAGCCACAGGGCCACAAAGCCAGAGCTCTAAGATTCTGCATGAGGTAGAGAAATATAGATTCCTCAAGAGCTGCTATTCAAGCCATAAGCAGCATGTGCCAATGTTCCACCCACAATCCTGGTTCAGTCTCCATTAAGCTGCACATCTGGCTGTCACACACTCTTTTGTGGGGACATCTCAATGGTAGCACTGATGCTGCCTCTCTTCGAGGCCAGCCCTACAGTGGCCTCCCTGTCCTCTCAGCATGTGATGTCATGAGCATGAATGTCCTGCCAAACATTTAAGATGTTGCAGTTCACATTGTGTACATTGTATAGAGAAACACTGACATGCAGATTTCTTTTTAATTAAAAAAAAAAAAAAAAAAAAGCAGGGCAAGATACAACCAAACCTTGTTCTATTGTTAACCCAAACCAATTCAGCACAAATATGTAACTTGTATTCTTTAAGCACACAATCTTCTCTTTTTTATTACTGTCATTGTAACTAACATCCCTAGATTCAGAGATTGCCTTGAAACATTCTTTTCTCTCTAATTTGGTTTCTATCAAATTCTTGGAAAGCATGAGCCGGACTGTTTCATTTTCAAACCAAAAATCCCCTGCATGAGGTCTCTTCAGAACAGGCTAAAGAGAGAGAGTAAAGCATGGTGTGATTCTCAAAATCATCTCATCTCCAATGACCATCAAACAGGAGACCAGGGAGGACATGGAGTTGCGCTTACAGAAAGGCTTGAGAAAGAAGTCCTTTTG